>NC_140173.1:108866796-108958488 GCF_963971535.1 Notolepis coatsorum | reverse complement strand
ATTAAATGCAATCATGCAGAAAGACCTCTTTAAATGGAGTGCCTGTCAGATATGTACTTTATCATTTTTTCAGGAAACAAACTTGTCCAGCATAGAAAAAGCATTCAAATATGGACTAATCGACTAACAAAGTCTTAACCAAAACAACTTGACTAAGAGGGGGCAACCCTCATCTTTTGGGAGTCCAGTATAGAACCCAGATTTTAAAACACTGTATCTGGAGTGTATAGGGTAAAGTATATAGTAGCAGGAATCATAGAGAATATTTAGACTATTTATCAATCCCACTCTATTCTTGATAACATTAGGCTGATTAAAGACACGTCTCTCACAATCTTGCAAATTGTTAACTCATTCAGGGCAGAGGCTATTCCTCATCCTGTTCTAGCTAGGCCACGCTGTTAAAGATAGGAGTGCGTCACATTGTTTGTAGAGCTATATCTATATTCTATATTATAGCTATGGATACAATACTATGGTCATTTGACAGTAACTATCTTCTGTCCAAGATGCAAAAAAGAATAAATGTTTTCATGAATACGTTTGCGCGTTATGCCGTGGTGAATATAAATAATTTCGGAATGATCCGGGCTAATTCCTGGGAGGCTGGATATAGGGGCGCAACGTGAATTCTACTAAAAGCGTTGGTGTTTCGTCCCTGGACACGCTACCATTTCCAAATCAAATGTATATAATAGGTATTATGTTTCATCATGAATTCATGAAAGGGGGGGGGTCGTTTAGTTTCTGATGCTTTGATTGCCAGTAACGGCATTCGTTATTACCACAACACTAACGGCATTCGTTATTACCACAACACACGCCGATCAGCTGGATCGGTATGAAAACATTGTTGGATCAAGCTGAAATTGACGTCAGATAGTCCTTACCTGTGGTCAGGGGTATTCCAAAAAAAATATTCCAATTGTTTGATCGCCGTCTGGTCCATCTGATGTCCATCTGGTGGGAATGAGTTAACGGCAACATACAGGTCCGTGACATTGAATAGAATATTAAAATCGAAAAAAGGAAAAACGATCCAAAGGCGTATATATACGTTTTTTGGCCCTTAACTCAATCAGCGCCAGGGGTCAGGGAGCCAGGGGGGCGCTAGAACACCATCGCTTTAATCAATGGGGAGACTGCAAAATTTGCGAGTGCTTAAAATTTATCTTATATTATAGCTATGGGTCTTTTACACCCGTCGATTGTCAGTGAGTTGCTTCCAGTCAACATGCACAAAACAGATGGCTTTTTCATCCTAACATTTCCGTTTTATACCGTTTTGAATATGAGTATAGTTTTGATGATTCTTAGGGTGCTTTCACACCAGAGCTATTTGGTCCGGACTATCGGACCAGAGTTCGTTTTCTCGGATAGTCCGCTTTTTTGGGGTGGTGTGAATGCTCAGTCGAACTCTGGTGCGGACCAAACACGCAAACTCTGGTCCGCCTGAAAACGTAGGTCTCGGTTCCAAATATAGGAAGTGAGTCACCTCTCATGAGCAGAGCGCTAAATGACTACCTAACCAATCAGATCTGCGATATGAGGTAGCGTCACGAGCAGAGCAATGTGTGTGGACAAGAGGCGGGTTGCTATGTTTACTGTAGGGAGGGGCTTTTAGACCCATGTTTTTTTTGCTTCGAAAAGAGGGACATCCTCTCAATATGCGGGACGTGGGACATTCGGTCAAATCCGCGCGCACACACGTTAGGGCTCGCAGTCACAGTCACACACACACATTTCCACTCTATTGTGTCCAATAGACGAGCGCCCTTAATTTCGACCGCGTGACATTGTTCAGAAAGTTTGGTGCGCTTGACAAATTGCAATGTGAATGCAGACGAACCAAATGAAGAATGCAACAATGTTGCAACTTCCCTCCCCGAACCGCACGAGTCCACCAAAACTATATGTGAAAGCGCCCTTAGTAATCCCCAGGGGGGGGGCGCAGAGGCATGACAGGGGGGGGCCCTTGAGATTTAAAAATAAAATAAAAAAATTTGGATTACAGAAAATTATCACTAAAGTGCTATCTGTTGCAGCTGCACTGTTCTCCATGAAAATACCATATTTGGATAAGTTTGACCATTTCTCAAAATCTGAAAATCATTATTTAATAAAACACAGAAAAGGATCACCAAGTTACTCTGGATAAAAAAAAAAATTACAGACAACATTGAGACAAAGCTTCCTGACACATCTCCATCCAAACTCTTGGAAGAACTCATTGAAATCTCATCTGATACCACCTGGAGAGCTAGTTTCAGAGTGTGGTGCTGAGTACCAAGTATCTCATGATGCAGCAGTTAAGGTGTTGATACAGATACCATTCAGCACATATCTGTGTGAAGCTGGCTTTTCATCCATGACAGCTCTGAAAACAAAATATAGGGCCAAGTTGAGCCTTGAGGATGACATGCGTGTTGCCTTGTCAAAGACTGACAGCAATAAAGACTGTTTGCTTATTTCCTATGTTCGCTTTGTAAATTCCCAGTCACTGAGTGAAGATCTGCTGTTTTGCAAATATGTCAAAAACAGAGCGACAGCTGATGAGCTCTTCAAATTATTGACAATTACCTGACAGAACATGGACTGAAATGGAGAACTGTGTGGGCTTTTGCTCTGACGGTGCGCAGGCCATGGCAGGGAAAAGGAGGGGCGCTGTGTGAGGAGATGGGAGCTGACCATTCTGCAGTGCTGTTTCACAGCGAGGCAAGGTGGCTCTCGCGAGGGAAGGTGTTGTCAATTTGAAAGGTCACAATATTGGTGTTATTTCAATCAATTTAACATGGCCCATTTCATGACTATTTTGTTGGGGCGAGGGGGGGCCCAAAATATTTTGGTCCGCCAAAAGGGGGCCTGACAGAAAAAGTTTGAGAAGCACTGTCTGAGGTAATGCAAAAAAATAATCCAATTATCTGATCGCCATTCCAAATACTGCTCGTGGAGGTCTGTCCCACATTGTCCAGCATTGCATATTGCACTTTCTGGCGACAGTGTATTATTTACAGTTTGTCGGAATGTCACCAGAGGTTTGCCAGAAAGTATATAAAAAACGAATTTGCCGCAAGTTTGAGGCAAACAAATACTTTTGTGGCAAACTTTGCAGCTAACGATATAAACCACAGGTAACACACGGTTTCCCACAGGTTTGCTTGCAACTGTTTGCCGGAATGTTGCCAGAGGTTTGGCACAAAATGTACTTGCATATGAAAATATGAGCCCTCTCTCTCTCTCTCTCTCTCTCTCTCTCTCTCTCTCTCTCTCTCTCTCTCTCTCATCTCTCTCTCTCTCTCTCTCTCTCTCTCTCTCTCTCTCTCTCTCTCTCTCTCTCTCTCTCTCTCTCTCTCTCTCTCTCTCTCTCTCTCTCTCTCTCTCTCTCTCTCTCTCTCTCTCTCTCTCTCTCTCTCTTCCCTGTGAGATTCTCCATCCTGGACGTCAGATAGAGAGGTCCACAGGTGATGTTCTAGATGGAAAGGACTGTACGCGTCCAGCAGTTCCACACCCAGCAAAAGCTAGCACCCAATCATCATATTAAGTGAATATGCATATGATGACCCTGAGGTGCCGGTGTGAACTGGTCAGCCAAGGGAGATATTAGGGCTGCAACTAATCGACAACTAAGAGTTTATAAAAATAGTTGGCAATACTTTTAATATGGATTAGTTGGGTCTATGATGTTATTCTGCACCTCCATGGCCGGTTGTTGAAGCCATTTGATGTATAGCAAAGCTTGTTAACGCTTTCTTTTTAAGATCTCCTTATTTTTTGCATTTATAGCATTCGCTTATTTAAGTTGTTCATTCTATTGTGTGATTGTCTGATCTGTGTGATGTTGTGTAGGGCGGACTAGCAAAATACGTTTTTTCAAACTGTCTGTTTAACTGTGCACATGACAATAAATCATCTTGACTTAGTTAACCAAAGACTTAAACAGGTTTTTTTTGCACTCTTGGTGTATAATACATTTACAGTTGCTTTTTGTTTTATAGCCATCCATTTTTAAGTTGCTTGAAAGAGCATTGTACAAGACAAGGAATAACCTTTTGTTTTTTGCATAAAATTTAGCTATACATTTATTTTTATCAGATTAAAATATTCAAGTATTCATTTTAACAATCAATAGATTAATCGACTATCAAATTTTGAATTTGCAGCCATATAGACTTCAGGCCAAGGGAGATGTTAGGCTTACTAGGCTTCAGGACAAGGGAGATATTTGGCTTATAGGCTTCAGGAAGGGATATATTAGACTTATTAGGCCCCAGGCCAAGGGAGATATTATGCTTACTAGACGTCAGGCCAAGTGAGTTATTAGACTTACTATGCTTCAGGAAGGGATATAGGCTTACTAGGCTTCAGGCCAAGGGAGATATGGTCACACAAGTCACAGCACCACTGTAACTCACCTGGGCCCTCATTCATCAACCTGACTTACGCACAGATATGTGCTTAACCTGTGCGTACGACCATTTCTAAGCAAAGAGTGGGATTCATCAATTTCAACTTGAACTTGACTTCGTGCTTATGTGTACGCACAGCTCGGAGCACACTTAGCTGACGCCCAGTGGTAGAACATTGTTACTACGGCATAAGCGCTCCTCAGTTCTGCATTAGTTTCAAGGCGGAAATAAGCTTCCGTGCATTAGTGTTCAACTTCTGTATGACCCGTAATTCATTATAGTTCATTATAAAATAGCGACAGTAGTGTAATTATAACGGGCTCACACGCGAACAAGAGGTTGGCCTGCTTGTTTGGCACGGGGGGGCAGACGCAAAACACCAACCTCCAAACGCGATTAAATATTGTTTCAAATAAAAAGCGACTTATTTTGTGTTTCATGTTTCCAAATAAGATTGGTCACGAAATGCTTTCTACTTCAATTTGTTGGTTAGAATAGATGACCTCCGTTGAAACTTCACTGAGACTAACAGTCTATTTGTGAGCTCCCGCTCAGATGTGATAATAATAACAATAATAATAATAGCTTCATTTTATATAGCGCCTTTCAAGAGACCCAAGGTCGCTTTACATAGATAGGGGGGGGGAATAACAAAGTAACAGACATAGTGGACAGACACACAACATATAAATATGATGATGGAATTCATTCAAGATCCTCTCCACCCTCGGGTCTTTGCCACCGGCACGGTCCATCGTGATATTGGAGATGGATCGAGCAATAGACTGTTACTGTAGCTGTCAAAGCTCCATCACAAATGCAGTTATGTGAATAGAAAGGGATTCCACTAAGTCAATGTTGCGATGCGCATTTGCCTGATACATGTTGTTGCTGCATGCCGGGAGGAAGGCGATGCTGAATGTTTTCAATTCATTAAATAAAACGGATACTTTTTGCAAGGGTTTACTGACTGTCATACAAATGATCAACCAACTACATACTGTAACTTTTCAGTGCACGTTCTTATTTACATTGTGACAACAGCCTTGTGAGTTCCCGCAGTGACCCGCACACAGACATGATGGAATTCAAGTTCATGTTTGTATTGATCACATATAGGCAGGCTACACATGGCGTATAGGCTACATCATACATGGCAGTAAGATTCATTGTTCTTGTATAGCTCTCGTATTATTGTTTATGTAGGCTACCCAATACTGACATCAAAATGGATTGTAGTATGCCTCTAGAAATCATATGCAGCAGGTAGAAAATTGACGGGAGATCCATCGCGATTTGGAATCAAATTGAGGAGAACTTTAATCCCTGGGTATTAATCAAACAACACGGGAAAAGGCAGTCATATTCCAGCGCGGTCTTTATTAGCCGACAACAAAATAGATGCCTCTAAAAATCATATAGCCAATCGAACACAAAGGCATTCATATTACAGCACGGTTATAATGACACACAACCAACGCCAAACAGTGGTCAACGAACGGTCTTTATTAGTATTTTGAGCTGTCCAGGCAGAATTGCAGCAATGGTCTTAGGGAGCCGTTGATATCTGACATCACCGTTTACAAATCCGCCTTTTATTTATCCCATAATACGCGATAGTGTCTTCTTGGTTCGACAGCAGTGAATTCTCTGTGGAGTTTCTCAGAGTACCGCTCGGGTCAGTCCATTATTTCACATCCCATGGGGGGTGTTTCCTCACTTTCATGACCATATATGGATAATCATGCACGAGCATTGACGGTAGAACAAAGTTCTACGGAGGAGCGTAGAGCCTGCGTACGCACCGTGTGATGAATCCCGACTTCCCTGTGCGTACACTAGTTCTACATTCCGTGCTTACGTGTGGAAATAGAACATATTCTACGTCCACGTTGATGAATGAGGGCCCTGGAGTCTAACCTGGGAACCCCCCCAGCCAGGCTTCAGGCAGGGTAACTCTGACACAGGGTCAGCCATTCACACTATACACGCATGTTTGAAAAGTCATATTACTGTTCCACTGTGACCTTTCTGTAAGGTCTGGTAATAAAACACCAATTTATTACATTTACTTTGAGGACAAATGGGTCTTCAGTGAACATTCTGTGAGAGGCCTCTATTGCAAACAGAGGAACGACAGGACAACACTAAGAACTATAGACAATTGGTCATTTAGGTGCAAAATTATATTTACTTGAAAAGTCACATTGACTTGACTTGAAATTAGGCTTGATTTGACAAGAGCATTGGTTCTCAGATGGGGTCCAGGGACCCACAGGGGTCCTTAAATTGAGTGTGTTCAATTGAAAATGGGGGACCCTGATGTAAACAAGACAAACGTCTTTCTCTGGTCTGCATCCCCTTAACAATTGTGTGTATTGAGCCGTACTGTATTGTACCCATTCTGCAATCTGTTAAATAAAGTTTTCATTCATTCATTCATTCATTCATTCATTCATTCATTCATTCATTCATTCATTTATTCATTCCAGGGGACATCATCTAATAAAATGGGGGTCCACTTCCTTATGTGTAACAATTCGGGGGTCCTTGACACAAAAAGGTTGAGAACCAGTGGACAAGAGAAGGTCAGTATAGTGACAGATGAATGGCTGATGAATGGGCTATCTGGCCAGCCACAGCGTCTGAGCCGTAGGATGGGAACACACAGTATGTAACACACCACCTTAATCTGGATTACCTGCTAAATTAGAAGCGCTGTTGGCTGTGTGTAATCCCCCGTTGACAATAAACCCTGGCCACCATGGCCATTTGATGGCAGCCGATTCATCCAGGCCACAAGAAGACTGGCTGGTTGACTGACTGACTGATGCACTGAGTGACCATGGCTTTTCAGAGACAAGATGTTTTAACTTGTGTTGGACAGGGAGAGAGAGTGTGTGTGTGTGTGTGTGTGTGTGTGTGTGTGTGTGTGTGTGTGTGTGTGTGTGTGTGTGTGTGTGTGTGTGTGTGTGTTCGCGCGCATGTGCGCGTGCGTGCGTGCTCAGGTGCACGTATGGTATGGGAACGATTTGCTCCTCCTATATAATACAAGCATGCTAACTGCACAAGGAAATGTCTGTCACACAGTGATGGTCTCTGTGGGTTTATAGAGAACGAACACCATGGTTATATAATCTAGGCAGCAGCAGGCAGCAGCAACGCGGCAAATGCGCCTTGCTTTCCCCGGGCGAAAAGAGAGAACATTCTGACCAACATACAGCAACGGTGTGCTCCGCTCTAAAACATTTTTAAATTAAATAAATAAATAAAAAAGCTCTCTCTGAAGTAGCAAGAACATTTCCCCGTTTCAAGACAAACAACCCAACAAGCCGATATTCTTACATAGACAACTTAAAGGTGTTTTAGGTTCAATTTCAAACAAGGAACACCCAAGCCCATAGTCCATAGACATTGACTAGAGAGAGTTTACATATTTTTTCTCTAGCTTATAGTTTAATAATAGCCTATTGCCAAATGAAGGGCGCCAACAAACACATAAACACGCAATTCAATACATCAGAAGAGTTGTATATAGTTAATTAAAGGTAGCCTACTCACCCTCTATGGTGGAACCGTCCAGTACGGTGATAAAGTAACTAAAAAGGAAAAAAGCTGTTTGTCAAATATTTAAAAAGAATGGGCGTATGGGCTGATTAGCCCAACTCCTAGAATGCCAGTCCACCTTTCTGTTACCTCTGATACCTAAATATGATCGGCCACTGTCTGAGCCCAATCCGGGCCAAGCGACACCACCGACAGACAGCTGAAAGGCGAAAGACATTCCGTTTGATGGGCAGGTCGTGCCGTGACTCAAGCCCGAGTCACGGCTCGTGTCCCTCCCACGTCGCGTCGGCGGCCAATCGTGTCGTGAGGAAGCGCGCAGGCAACAGACGCCACACAGACAGAACTCTCCGCGTGCGATTTAAAGGGACGCTTCGTCGGAAATATTTCCAATTGACCATATATGGCAAGTGAAGGGGCACTGGGTTCGGTTTCACATTTTTTTTTTTTTTTTTTTTTACTCTGGTTAAAAAGGAAAAATGATCACCAACAGCATAGGCGGCGGGTGAGCTGGACATTAGGGGAGAGACTATGGGAGCAAAAATTTTCCTTTCTTTTTTGCTTGCGCATGCTCAAACGGTGCTGTCCAGGTTCTGATTTCATACAATACACACACCCACTAGCAGGGACGTGCACAGGACTTTAGAGGGGCAGGTGCTCAAAGGCTGAAAAGGGCACTATCCCTGTGTGTGTTTGAGCGCACGTAGTGCCAAGCCCGATTTTTAAGGGCCCTTTTCGGTTATTGAACTATAATAATCAGTGCAGGAGCTCACTTATCCTTGAATGAAACTTTTATCACTGACTTAAAAGGCCCATACATCTCCATAAATGTTCAGGGGGGAGGGAATAAGTGCTTACCCTACAGACCCAAGAAGTGCTGTATATTCTGTATTGTTTAATATTTAAATGCATTTTTTATTCCAATCCCGATTTGTATTTGAGATTCCCAAATCCCATCGGACTTGACTTCTTCATGTCCCTCAGTGAGTGTAATACCAGCATTCAACTGTATGCGCCACAGCGGTTTCTATCATCATCATCACCACCCACGCATAAAATATATAGGCCCGCAGAGAGGCACGCTGAGGAGGCCGTGCAAACTGCAATGGAATATGGGGCATCTCTCTCTCTTTACCTAATATTTTGATTCTATCCTGACATTTTTCAGTTAGAAGGGCAGTCAGTTTTTTATGGGGCTCAAAAGGGCAGGTGCTAAAGCACCCCTTGGGCTCTATGTGTGCACGTGCCTGCCCACTAGGCTACTACAGCGAGCCCCACTAATTTCATATAGTGCAAATTAATTGTTCAAATGAAGGCAAAACTAGCGTAGGTCAGTGGCCAATCAGAGCGCAAAACGCGAACGCGGAAGCATGAACCGGTTGCCTTTCGAATAGACGCAGTCCGCGTATGGTTCTGAATTACCTTTTGTATATGTTGCCTTGAAAAAGACTGTATATCCATTTTGCTTTTAGAAATTTGACAAAAAATAGCGCTTGTGGTGTTCGCTACAAAGCGATTGGCGGGCGGAAATTCGGAATGCAGATGTTTACAAAAAATAAATTATGCTTTGCTGCAGGATCAGGATGTGATTGGCATTATTTAACCTGAGCCTACCCCATAATCACCAGATTGTCACCAGGGGGCTGCAGCGACAACACACACACAATATAGTATAGCCTAATGCTGTGCAGCGCACATATATCATTTTCTAAATTCCCAGCCTTCATTACCCTATGACCAACCGCATTCTCGATAATGTTCTCTTCATTATTATTTGTGGATGGTGATTTTATGGTCTTAAGATAACAACTTAACCATAATAAATTGTACTTTCATGACAGCAAACATCTAGGCAATGTAAATGGTGTAAGGCCTACCAACTTTAGCCTATACCATTTGTAGCATAATGTTTTGAAACCAAGAAAAGCAGTGCATCCAACATTAACTGGTGTTTGCAGGACTGAAGGATTAAAATACGAAATACAATTTACAGTAATACAATATCAAACAGGCTCCTTAAATATTGGGAAATCTATTTAGGTATTCGGTATGGCCTAAAGCCACCTAAAACAGTATACAAATGTGGTAAGTAATTCTTAAACTAAACCTGTTAATTTTATTAGTAGGACAATAAATAGGCCACTGACTTCATGTGGAAAGCGTAGGAGAGAGGCATGACTTTACAACAGGATAAAGAGATGATTCAGCTGCGGTATAGACACTGGGGTGCTGTGGTGGTTGAGACAAATAGGTAACTCTCTCTCTCTTTATAGGCTATACTGTGTTTAACCCTGTTCGTGTTATTCTTTACTGCAATCAGTCAAACTCAAAATTATTTAATTTAAAAGAAAAAAGTTGCAGATGTCTAATGAAAGTAACTTAAAGGTTGAATGCCTGCCTCCCATTTTAAGAATTCACATTATGTTCTTCTTGTGCTCCGGGACAGTTTAGTCATTGTTTGTGAACATGCACCACTCTCTCACAAAGCTAGAAATCAGAGAGAGAGAGAGAGAGAGAGAGAGAGAGAGAGAGAGAGAGAGAGAGAGAGAGAGAGAGAGAGAGAGAGAGAGAGAGAGAGAGAGAGAGAGAGAGAGAGAGAGAGAGAGAGAGAGAACCCCTTAGCAATTGTGATGTTTCTGTGTGTATACTTGCCCTCGTTTAAAAATGTTTTTATGATAACTAATAGCCTACCCACCTCAGTGGCCGTTAGAGAATTCACTGCAGGGAGGGAGAGTTTGTGGGTCAATCAATCCATAGTCGCATCATTGCTCAGCACTCAAACTCATCATAGTGCCTTTGGTATACCTCCTGCTACTGAAATGAGTTGGCTGCTATTAAAAGATTAGCAAGATCATTACTGTCCAAGACATGATATCAAATTAGATTTGAGTCCATTTAGTGGTCATGGGGAGACCATTTACTTTGGAAATGATAAAATATTACAGGTATTTACGGGATATGTGATGCATGTCTGTACAGATTTTTTAATGTATTGTTGAATGCTTGCCAGAATTTGAACTGGTGAAGTGCTAAATGTGAAGTTTAGATCACATGGTTCTCAACGTGGATTCTGGGGACCAGCGGGTCCCCAGAAAATTCTTTACATTTAAAAAAAGATTTAGTTGACTACAAGTTAACCCAATGAGAGCATGTACAAGAATGACTATTCTGTATAGGTTTCACTCTCTTCACTGTTATCTGCCCTCCTACAGTATAGACAATTACTTTTATTGTATTTATATTTTTGGATGCTGCTATGGTTGAGGAACCACAACACATTTAATTTCACTCTTTATTTGCTGTAAGGTACTGAATGACGTGACAATAAAGGCATCGGAATCGGAATCTGAGACAGTTATATATCATACTTGGCTATCGCGTCTCGCTCTGTCAATGAGATATCCTCTTATCTCCACGCACCTAGCGTGCACGCGAAACAAACAAATGCACCCACTTGCATGTGACCAAGCCACTCCCATGCGTCTCCCTATATGACGCCGGAAATGGTCACACTCCACCTTCCTCATTTAGTTTCCAACGCGGAAGTAGCAGTGCACTCCGTGAACTAGTTGTTATGAAACGTAGGGAGAAATTACACAATGTTGGGTATTCGTCAGAAGTTCACCAGCCCCCGGAACCTTCTCGGCACATCCTAACAGCGCAGCGGTCCTGTCCTGGGTTTTCCTCGTCTCGTGACAGCGGACAGAGGGACGTCGCGCGACGGTTAGCAGTCGAGCTAAGTCGTGCACAGGTAGGGCCTGCGCTATCAGGCATTGATACTAGCATGGGTAATACTGCTCGTTGTCTCGTGAGACGACCGAGTGATGTATTGGCGCGGGGGGCGGGATATTTGGGAAAACATGACTCTCTTTTGGATGTTTTTCAAGTATCCTAGCGTGCGCAGCTAATGCTAATGCTACAATGTTGGGGCGCCGTTCCCATGTGCCCCGCCGAGGGCTGTTGTCGTATATTCTATGTACATTTCTAAGGATTATTCACAGTGCATTGAGGTTGCTAACTGGAGGGAGAAGGAGAATGAGAGTGGTGGTCCTCATCTGACTCCAAAATAGCCAGTAGAGAATAAAACGTGCAGTCCGACAACAGAACTAGAGTTCAAATCAACTGATTTATTGCCGAAGGGCTCAAAGGTGAATAAAAGGTTGTTTACATACAGGGATTTCATATTAAAACATGCTGTATACAAGATTGTTGAGGTCTACACATCAAACAAGTTCTGTACATATAATAGTCATGTTAACATCAATGAAATAGACTATACTTTTGCCATCACATAGTTAAACCTGGTCTAAGATACATTTACTATATCACAACAAAACAGTGATTCCATACAGTTTACTTACGTCATGGCAAACCAGTACAGTCTGTGGAGTGGCGGAGGCCAGAACCCCTTCGGGTGGGGGGGGTATCTGTCTGGCCTGCCCTCTTTAACAATGCGTTCTCATTTATACTCTAGTATCCAACCAATAATAGTACGTCCATATATTAAGGTGGTCCAATCCGGTTGTCTTGATTCTATATATGGAGTTTCCTCTGTTGGGGCGGTCTGGTCTTTGCACAATGGGGGTTGGTGTCTGTGGCCCCCTCCTTTTGGGCTGTGGTTTCTTCATGAGTTAACAGTTTTAACACTAAAACCTTTAGATTTAATGTAATGAGTTACATATACATTCAGCATTATTTGCTTACATTTTGATACCAAACAGTGATTACGAATAACTTGATACGTGTATTTTACCAGACTAAACCTTTGTAATTGAGACTTATTTTCTATACATGGTTTACAACAAGAGTGAAATGACACTCTATTCCCTTCATATCCTGTTGACATTCTAAATGACATTCAAATAGCCTTTTCTCTAATAAGTCAGGTTCCTTTTAATATAATATTGTTTGAATTAGTTCCAGTCTTATCTAATAAGTCAGTTTAATTAATATGATCTTGTTTGACAATTTCCATGAACCTTGAGCCATTTTCACAGGCAGGTCAGATCTGTGATCAGACTAACTGTTCTCTGCCTGTAATCAGTGAGGTGTGGCCTGCGGTGACCACATTAACATACAGTCCTCAGTCACACAGTTAACCAGTTGTCCAAGTGGGGGTTGCCTGAAGGCTCTCCCAGAATGTCACACTCCGCTCAGCAACACTGAAAACTGATACTTAGTTTGTTCCAAACGGCACACCAGGCTTTTTGCATATATTTTCTATTTACAGACATATTGATTATGAAATACACAGTCAATGTTACCACACTGTCTTTACTGTCTTCCCTCCTCTTAACCATTCATGCTGACGGTCAATCGGTGTCTAATGTTGGGGGTTTAACGGGGGCTTATTCACCCTTTACATGGGTGGATGGGCTGAGGCTCAGGGCAGGTGTGCTTTTTGTGAATCTATGAATTGAAAATGGGGGTCCCTGATGTGGACAGGACTAACGTTTTCTCTGGTCTGCATCCCAGCCCATTCTGCAATATGTTAATAGAGTTTTCATTCATTAATTTTATCCCTTCAAGTTCAAGTTCAAGTTTCTTTATTATTTGACATGCAAAAATACAGAATACCTTCACATGGAATGCTTTCTTCTGTTATGCGGCTTGGATCATACACATACAGCTCATTACAGTAATATTCCACAATTATTACAGTTTAGGTACAGAGCATAAAAACACCTTGAGACAGACATATGCGTATTCACCACCGCAAACAGACTGGCAGCCGGCTTAGTCAGCGCCATGTACGGGAGGAGGGGGGGTGGATTGGGGTTGTTATGTTACAGGGCTGAAGGGGTGGGTGGGTGGGAGTGATCCCTCACACTAGGCAGCCGTCAGGGGATGGGACTAGGGGGGGAGGGGGGGGTGCACACCGCAGTGGAGGTTGTTGCATGCCTACTAGTGAGGCAGTGCTTCACTAGTAGTAGACTTTGGTCTGCAGCCACCACTGGTGTTCCGTGCTTAGTGAAGCAGGTGGCATCAGTCCTTTGCCCTGACATGGTGGAATGGTGTCCCGCCCGGCCAACACCATGAGGCGAGTCGGCCCGGCAGGTGGCTGGTGGGCTGATGAAGCCTATACCGCCGCGGTTACAGAATTTAGCAGCGACTGGCAACATTGCTCAATTTGTCTCCTCCTCAGGGCTCCCCTCTTTGCGGGTGGACCTTGGTCTGTCCACGGAGGCGCGGGCAGTATTTGACATGGGCTCCACGCTGCCCCACACCGCGCAGCCAGAGGTGAGAGCACGGCCTCACCAGCGGCTGCGGCGAGGCCCCCGGCCAGCGGCCATGTTTCCCCTGCCTCAGATACCCTGGACACAAAGAAAACAGGTGATCACAAGGCCGACAGCCTCGGCGGCCCGAGGGATCGGCTACATTAGATGAGCACACCCTAAAAAAACGTCGCCGTCTAGCTGTGTCTAGCACGCTCTCTGGTTACTCCCCCCCGCTACGCTACGGGACACAGGGCTCTGATTTGTTCCCTTTGGCTGCGGGCCGCATGCTTCCAGTGAAGCACAAGCGGCCCCGCGTTTCGCTTCTCATGGGGACAGGGGCTGACACCCAGTTGCTAGCTAGGCCTGGGTCTGCCTGTGAGAATGCTGTGCTGTCAAGCGGCTCCCACACCACACGTTCTGCGTCTTTGTTTGGTGAGCCTGGTGTTGTATCTGTCGACGGAGCAGGGTTCCCTGTATCTAAAAAAGGTTGTCAGAGGGGGAACTCTAGGCCCAGGAGGTCGCAGCGTGGGTTTCCCCAGCCCTGCCCTCGCCATGCCGGGTATTACGTTAGTGCCTCCCCCGTCTGGACTTCTCCCGCGGTGGTCAGCAGGCACACGTAATTTGGGTGGTAGTAATATCACTACAGGGCTACGGTGTGTAGAGATCCACACTATATTTTACCACGTATGGCTGCAGTGGTAGCCATATGTCGGTGTGGATGGAGAGAACGCTGAGGGCGGCGCTTGTGTTACAGTTTACACACCCCCGCCCTCCATTTTTGGGTTTGGTACAGACTCTATTATCAGAGTCCGCGGCAGTGACAGCCCTGGCCGAGGAGATTCGTTCTCTGGCGGCGAAGCAGGCCATCGTCGTGGTCCCATGGGAGGACGCGGTGAGCGGCGTTTCCTCCCGATATTCTCTGGTGCCCGAGAAATCGGGGGGGGGGTGTCAGACCCACACTGGACCTGTCCCATGGAAGGTTCAGAATGTTGACCGTCATCCACCTGTTAAGCGCTGTCAGGTGGGGGATTGGTTCACCTCCATAGACCTGTAGGATGCGTATTCGCATCCCGATCTTCCATCCTAGGACATACCTACGCTTCCTTTGCAGGGCTTAGCATACGGGTACCAGAGGCTGCCGTTCGGCTACTCTCTGGCTCCTCACATCTTCACCAAGTGCGTGGAGACTGCGCTGAGGTCTCTGCGTCGTCGGGGGATACGGATTTTATTCTACCCTGGACGACGTTCTGGTCCTCGGCCGGTCAGAGAAGATCGCCAGGTCTCATACCAGGCAGGTGGTGGGATTCCTCACCAGCCTGGGTTTTGCTGTAGACTGGAAGTAGAGTACTCCTCTTCCCAGTCAACGGGTGGAGTACTTGGGCTTATTCTAAGCTCAAGGTCTATATGGGCAGCCCTCTCAGAGCGGCGGCGAGTGGGTGTTCTCGGCGCGCTCGGGAGGTTCCGTCCTAGGACGGTTACGGCGCTGTCCGTGATGCGCCTGCTCGGTATGATGGCATCTGCTCACTCTGTGGTCCCTCTTGGCCTCCTCTTCATGAGGAGGATACAGAGGTGGTTTTCCAGTATGGAAATAGGCCGGTGAGAGACAAGTAGAAGCGGCTGAAGGTTCCTATGTCAGTACTGGGGGACCTCGCCTCTGGGGAGGGCCTGCGGCCCTCACCAGCGGGGTCCCCATGGGCAGCAAGCTGTCACACGTCACGGTCTTCACCGACGCCTCCCTCACGGGATGGGGGGGGACGTGTTGGGCCAACGCAGTAGGGGGCAGCTGGCAAGACCATGCTTCCCGGTCTGCACTACATTTCAATGTGTTGGAATTGAATGCAGTCCTTCTGGTCCCAAACGGCTCGGCCACCTTGTGGTGGGCAAGCATGTTTTGATCAGGACGGACAACACGTCGTCAGCGTTGTATATGGACAGACAGGGAGGAGTACGCTCCCCCCGTCTGCACCAGGTGGCGGTCGAGCTCTGGCTATGGGCATTCTCAATCTGCGCAGCCTGAGGGCTCTCCACATCACCGGCAGGGAGAATGTGGGTGCAGATGTGATGTCGCGGGGCGGTCGTCACCCTGGCGAGTGGGGACTACGTCCAGACATAGTCAGACAGGTCTGGGACCGATTCCGTGGCCGCCCGGGATTCTGTACGCATTCCCCCCCATACACCTGATAGCTCGGCTGTTGGAGCGGGTACGTCAGGAGCGCGGGACTTTGATCCTGGTCGCGCCGAGCCGGGGCTCAGCTGTGTGGTTCCCGGCCCTGATTCAGCTCTTGGTGGCCCCGCCGTGGCCTGTTCCGTGGTCACCGCGGGCCCTCTCTCAGGCACGCAGAACTCTGTTCTGCCTCCTGTTCTGGGGCAGCCTCTAGGCTTGGCTGCTGAAAGAGTGAATCTGGTGGGGATGCGTCTTGGCTCTTCTGTGGGTAACGCCATCCGGTACGCGCGCGCTCCGTCCACTACCGCGGCTTACGCTGGGAAGTGGCGTATGGTCGAGAGTGGGGGCAGAACATTGTTCAGCCACCCTCTCATAAAACGTTTCCTGCTTGGTGCTCGGCGTCTCAAGCCTGTGGAACGTTCTCTCTCTCCGAGTTGGGACCTCCAACTGGTCCTGGGCCGGTTGTCGGAGGCCCCGTTTGAGCCTCTTGAGCAAGCGCCATTGGATCGGCTGTCCTTTAAGACCGCGTTCCTTTTGGCCATCACCTCCGCTAAGCGAGTGGGTGAGCTGTGTGCTCTCTCAGTGCGGCCTGAGTGCCTGTCTATTCGGGCCGATAGCGGTGCGACTCTGAGGCCTAATCCAGTCTTCGTGCCAATGAATATCCGGAGCTCTTTTCGCTCCAGGGATATTGTGGTTCAGGCGTTTCATCCGCCTCCTCATGCTAGTGAGTTGGAGGCGAGCATTCACTGGGGGTTTACCTCAGTCGGACACAGGATCTCAGGTCTTCCGATCAACTGTTTGTTTGTTATGGTGGCCCGATGCGTGGGTAAGGCGCTGGGTAAGGCGCTGTCCAAAGGGCATTGCCCTTTGCTACACGTTGGCTGGACAGGTCCCCCCCGGCGGCGTCAGGGCGCACTCCACTCGTGGAGTGGCGGCCTCTGCTGCCCTGTTAGGGGGGGCCTCGGTGGATGACATCTGTGCTGCGGCCTCCTGGTCCTCCCCGGGTCATTTCGTTAAGTTTTACCTCGTGGACATGACTGGGGGTTCTGTCTCCCAGGCGGTTCTGAGGTCTGGGATCTTTTGGTGGGCTAGTAGGGGTGTGTGGGTGTGGGCCACGGGGTGCTGTGTCACACGTGGTCCCGCTTGTGCTGTGCGTTCAGGGGTGCCTGGTTCCCCCTTTTTCACACTTTGGTGGAGTTAACTGCCTCCCCCCCCCCCCCCCCCCTTCGTTAGGACAGGCGGGTGGACGGGACTCCCCTCCTCCCTGGCTGGGGCTTACGGGCCCTCAGGGGGTACACTTGTCGGGCCACGCGTCCACTCTGCCCCATATCTCATTGGCAGAGCGAGACACGATAGCCAAGTATGATATATAACGAAAGGTTATTTCATACCCTAGTTATATGAATACTGGCTGAGCGTCTCGCTCTTAACGCCCTGAGGTCCCTTGGATGGTCTTCCGCTTATGGAAATCGATCTGGGAAGGTGGAGTGTGACCATTTCCGGCATCATATAGGGAGACGCATGGGAGTGGCTTGGTCACGTGCAAGTGGGTGTATTTGTTTGTTTCGCATGCACGCTAGGGAGGGGAGGGCTTACAGTAGGTGTGTGGTGGTTCTGGCTTGGTGCCCGCACCAGCCCTGCAGCCTATAAGGAACCTGCGTGCCACTCCTGGCTGTATACAGGTGTCAGTCAGTCTATATCACACAATTCTGCCAAATATCAGAGACTGTTTAATGCATAACTAGGTGTTACTGACTTGAATGCAACGTGTGTGTTTATTTTAAGGTTAGGGGTTATTGTCAGAGTTAAGGTTAAGGTTAAGTTTACGGTTAGGATTAAGGTTAGGATAAGGGTTAGGGTTAGACGTTTAGTTGTTATTGTTAAAGTCAGGGTAAGGAGTTAGGGAATGTCCCTTGCACAACACATGAAAACATGGCTGTGTGTGAGTGTGTGTGTGTGTGTGTGTGTGTGTGTGTGTGTGTGTGTGTGTGTGTGTGTGTGTGTGTGTGTGTGTGTGTGTGTGTGTGTGTGTGTGTGTGTGTGTGTGTGTGTGTGTGTGTGTGTGTGTGTGTGTGTGAAGCACAATGAGAATGTATAAGAATGGCCATAGGGCTCGCTGTTATTTCTCGGATTGGGGTCCCTGAGACTAGATCTTATCAAATGGGGGTCAATTTGCAGGTCCTCCGGTCCCAGCCTACATTGTCCAGCCAGGCCTGCTGTGAGACAGTCCCCTCTGCACACTAGAATAATCACAATCACACTTTTTTGTAAAGAGATTCAATATGGTATGTCACATTTTGTTTACCTTATGATTATGTTTTGTTTGGTGTTGCATAGCAATTTTTTTTTTAAGTATGGCATATTCAACAAGCAGATTATGTCACATAGACAACATTTTAAGAATGTTAATTGAATGTACAAAAAAAATATATACGGTATATAATAATAATAATAATAATCATAATCATCATAATCATAATCATAATCATAATAATCATAATAATCATAATAATAATAATAATAATAATAATAATAATAATAATAATAATAATAATAATAATAATAATAATAATAATAATAATAATACATTATAAAAAAGAAAAGGTACCCAACTTATCCAAGGGGCGTCTTTTCTAAAAATAATTGGAGGGGGGCTCTTCGAACCATCAGTAGTCTTTCTCAAGACGAAAGTCTTTCTCTGGTCTGACTGCATCCCTTTAACAATTGTGTGTATTAAGCTGTACTGTATTGTAGACCCATTCTGCAATCTGTTAATAAAATGTTCAATCAATCAATCAATCAATCAGATCTTCACGTTTCCGAGTCTACTATTCTGCATCGCTTTCGATGTAAAGCAGATGCTTTATTATTAGTTGAAACCCCTCTGAGGAACAAAATAACTCGCGGAATAGCTTTATAATATCGCCATCTAGAGGTGCTTTGTTAAACGTGCAATTAAGTCCTATATCTGCGTTATAGGCGCTCCAAAAACAGAACAGTTAAATCAAAGAAAGGTCATTGATTGATTGATTGATTGATTGATTGATTGATTGATTGATTGATTGATTGATTGATTGAAAACTTTATCAACAGATTGCAGAATGCACAGTACGGCTCAATAGTCAATACACACAATTGTTAAGGGGATGCAGACCAGAGAAAGACTTTCGTCTTGTTTACATCAGGGTCCCCCATTTTCAATTCATCGTAACATTTATGACATACACGACATACAGATAAACTAAACAGTACTGTTACATCCAGACATTTATGACATACAAGATATACAAATATACAGTAGGCCTACTGTTTAAGAGACAGAGTTTCTAAAAGGTAGTTAACTATTCTACTTTATAAAACCACGTCCGATTTCACGAGATCACGAGATTATGAGCATGCCTTCAATTGTTTTAGGCCTTTGATTAGTATCTAAACATTCTATAACGCCATCTAGGAACTGAGCGCTGGCCATGGTCCTGACAGTTGGTCCTGTTCTGATTGCACGTTGGGCTGGCTGTAAGAGCATAGCATCATAATATTATGGCTCTAGTTAAATGTGTGAACAAATAAAAACACTTGTTACATAGAAATATTAATCGCAACCAGGCTGCGGTTTTGTCCAAGACATATAGATCAACACAGAATAAGAACCACAATAACAATGACAACAATAATAATAATAATAATAATAATAATAATAATAATAATAATAATAATAATAATAATAATAATAATAATAATAATAATAATAATAATAATAATAATAATAATAATAATAATAATAATAATAATAATAATAATAATAATAATAATAATAATAATAATAATAATAATAATAACAACAACAACAACAACAACAACAACAATACTATACTAATAATAGGCTAATAATAATAATATAATGTAATAATTTCCTGGTTCACACTAACTTGAGTTATTTAGTGTCCATCTACCATGTGATTTTTACCATGTGGTTTGAGTGAGTGAATAAATTAATCATGAATGAATTAAATTGAACAAGTTCCCAACAAAAGCGTTGGGTTACGGGCAGCACACCCTCGACCCCTAAAAGGCTCAGGGTCAGTGTTGAATGGATTGCTGCATAGCTCATAGAGCGAAGTGAGCGTCGTGCGTCCCACTTGGGCAGCTGCACCAGTTATTTTGGGAACAAAGTATTTCGGTGACTGGCCCCATCAAATAAACAAGCAGGGATTATGAGAGGAGTATGAAGGTGAAGGTAACGTCTAGGCATATTGCATTCTGTTTGTAAAGACCCCATAAGAGAACATTTTAGATATTTAATATATCCTACAAATTACAAGTAACTGTATATGAGCCAAGTTGTTCATCCAAAATCATTTCCACGTCATACAATCAATACCTGCATTCAATACTTAGGCCACATGTTCATTATGAATGATAATTGTGTTCCAAGATTTTTTAGAATGTATTGTTACACGCTTTTTTGGGATAATAACCCAAAGGGCTCACTTGTCAACACATGCGTAATTAGGTGTCGATAGATAGACTATATTATTTGTATGCCATTTTTAACATCTTGAATGCATTAGTAATCGAGGAGGATTATTATGTGCCGCCGCCGCAGACCGTGGCAACGTCTCTCACTGTTGCATCATTTGCTCTTGATAATAAACTATGAGAGAAAGTGCGCATGTCCCGCCTTCCTGCTATTTGTCCAGCCACTCTTACCCATTGGCGGAGACGCACGCCACTCGTGAAGCCCTCTCCGAGTCGCTCTACTCTACCAACCTACACATGTTAGTGTGCGCGCATCCACGCCGGCTGACAGTCAGACCTTCTTGGACAATTCTACCACGTTACTCCAATCTCTAATACAATTCAAGGCAAAGATGGACAAAGGCGAAGAAATAAACGGGCACCTAATGGCCAACTCGGCATCCACTGTCCAAAGTTCAGAGAAAAAAGAAAAGAAAAGCTTCAAAGATAAGTTGATGGCATTTTTGAACAGAAATCTTCTAGTGATCATGACGGTGTCGGGGGTCTTGGTAGGCGTGGGGCTCGGCATGACGGTCCGGAATATGAACCTGACTCGGGCGCAGATGACATACTTCGCCTTCCCCGGCGAGATGCTCCTGAGGATGCTGAAGATGATCATCCTGCCCCTGGTGGTGTGCAGCCTCGTCTCTGGCGCCGCCAGTTTGGACACCCGCTCCCTGGGCAAACTGGGGGGCATCGCAGTCTCCTACTTTCTGGTGACCACTCTCATCGCCTCGGGGATCGGAGTGGCTCTGGCGTTCATCATCCAGCCCGGCGTGGGCGCGGGGGCTCTGAACACCAACAGTCTGGGCTTGGAGAGGGTCACCAAAAACAAAGAGACCACCGACTCGTTTTTAGATCTCGCGAGGTAATTGCACAACTCATATTTTTGATATTCTAGCAACTGAAAACAAATGTGTATTGAATATGTGAAACATACATGGGTGAGGTCTAAGTGGCAGTGGAAAAAAGCATGGCAACTCTGCTCCTCAGGCGCAATAGGAATATATAGGTTATGTTACACACATGAGCGCCTCGGCGCATGTCCGACACTGTCAGGATGGTCTTGTACACATAGGATGGCTCGCCTCTAGTCTATTCATAATGGTAGACAAATCGTTCATGTTGTATTAAAAAAACTATGTTTAAATAATTGTATTCGCATAATTATGCTATATTCTAGCCTTGGTAAAATAAAGAAATGCAGGGTAGATAACTATTTTAGCATGCGCTAATATACACAGCCTGCTAGGCTGTTGAGGAGGTGGGCGTTCTGGAACTGCACCATCCTGCATGTTAAAGGGGGACTATCTTATAAATGGCCTTTTTCAGTGTTTAGCATTGTTTCCTAGCTATGTGGACTTATATTAATATGATCTATGTCTCTAATTCTCATATTGGCGCATTCTTCCAATTCTCCTCTCACAATATTCACCCTCACTGAACTGAGTCATCTGAAAATGTGCTGATTTGTGATGTCAGAGAGACTCAGCTGCATGATACTCACACACACTCCACTCTTAAGGCTCAAAACGGCTTAAGATCTTGAGGTAGAAAAATGCTGTTTTTGAGGACTTGATTAGAAATACAAAACAATGAATTAAAAAAAATAAAAAACATTACAGAGGTGTTCCATAAACTCACAGGAATTGTGTAAAAGTGCCCAAATAGTGAAAGAAATAGTAAAATAGTTCCCCTTTAAAGGGATACTTCACATGCTGATTTATTTTGCACACAATCTCACACACATCCCAAAACTCTAAACACTTTTGCACACATTCATTTATTTGGACAGTTATTAAGAGTAAATTAGACAGCCACCCGTGACGTCAGAGACATTGACCCTTGTCTTGTGTTAGCACCATAAAAAATAGCAATACATTGTCTTATAGGGACTGACTGCTACCTTACCATTTCATTGAGCTGTAATTAACATGGATTCAATGTCACCGATGACATCATTGGTGGCCATATTCAAATTTTACTCTCAATAACCAAATGAATGTGTACAAAACTGTTTTGGGATATGCGTGAGATTACGTGCAAAATAAATCAGCATGGTTTTTTGGTGAAGTGCCATTTTAATGGTATTTACTCTACATGACTAGAGAAAGAGCTTAGTGTCCACATTCTGCTTTGTGATAACCAGCCCGAGGGAAGGTCGTCAGCTGTTGAAAGAGGAGTCATGTTTTGAGGAGGTGGTGGAGGGAGGGATATCCTAGTAGGCATGTGGAGCTGTGATGCCTGGACACTTTGCAATTGTAAGGAAAGGACTCATCCTGTATCACAAGGACTACTGGTGTTTGATCAGACTTCTGGGCAGCCCATCTCTGGCCCTCAAATGCACTGTGCTCGTCATTAACCAGCTCTGTGCTACGGTCATTAGTACAAGTTGTTACTGGACCTTTTTGTAGCGATGGAGCACACAATGAAATAGCTACATAGCACAGGATAAAGAAAATATCAAATGAGGCAGTCTTTGAAACATGTGACGTGACAGTATTCCTATGTAGCTTTGCAGAATTTAATTCAGACAAGCCTCTTGTTAAGCAGCATCTCATCGGTTGACAAATTCCTATCACTCTTCTGTTTCATCGTCTAATTGATTGAAAGGATTATGCATGATCTCCAGCTTTGACAGCTTAATTGGCTAAATGAAGTGGTTACGTAATCACACAGTTTAAAAAAAACGAAAGAAAAAAAGACATTAGTTCACACAGTAAGGGGGCTTACAGGCCTTGGGAAAACCATGGCTGCTCACAGCTCTAATGTCCCGGGGAAATCCAAACCCTCACCCTCGTCATGTGATACGAGTGGTCAGAAGAGAGCTGCATGGGGACTGTTTGTTTTTACCAGCTCTGTGGGCAGACAGGGTTCATAAGGTTGAGAAGCTATGAGTATTGGGAATGCCAACACTGTGGGACAGGCCACGGGAACAGATACGGGTTTTTAGTTTCTATTCACCTGCAGTGGTGGGAGATCATGTAAACGTTGGGAGCTCTCGGTCTCTCATGTGTCGGCCTTGTCTGTTGATATACCAAAGCACCATTGAGTGCATCGCCTTTTGTCTCAATTTAAATAATAAGTTGTCTCAACTTAAATCCTAAATTGTCTCAACTTAAATCACAAGTTGTCTCAACTTAAAATCATAAATTGTCTCGATTTAAATCATAAATTGTCTCGGCTTATATTTTCAACTAATCTTTTTGCTTTGGATTTTTCTTTTGTCAAATCAACTAAATTGGAGAGAGAGTGAATATTACATTTCAAGTTTAGACTCATTTTCAACAATAACCTTTTACAATCTAGATCTCAGTTCTTAGAAGCTGTTATTCCATTAAAATGAGATGCATGGTGATCACCTTGCACTGTTTTTCTCTTTAACGGACAGAATAGAATTACAATGATGTGCTGAATGCCGCAAAGCTCCAATCTATCAATCATGTATAATCTTTGCTACTGAAGGAAAATTCATATTGACTGAAGAAAGTTGTTTTCATGCAAAATTCTGAACTTTAAAGACTTATTATAGTCTGATGATTAACGGGGCTACCGTGGACAGGGTGAGCAGCTTTAAGTACCTGGGGGTCCACATCTCAGAGGATCTGACATGGTCAACACACATAGACACAGTAGTAAAGAAAGCGAAGCAGCGCCTCTACCACCTGAGACAGTTAAGGAAGTTCAGAGTATCGGGGAAGATACTCCAGTCCTTCTACTCAGGAGCTGTAGAGAGCATCTTGACCGGAAACATCACTGCCTGGTATGGAAACAGCACGGCACAGGACAAGAAGGCCCTACAGAGAGTGGTGCGCTCAGCCGAGCGTACCACGGGTATTGCGCTACCTCCCCTGCAGGTTCTATACAACAAGAGGTGCAAATCCAGAGCCTGCAGAATAATGAAAGACCCCCACCACCCCAATAACAGCCTGTTCCAGCTGCTGAGGTCAGGCAGACGCCTGCGAACCCCAGCTACTAGGACGGAGAGGCTTAGGCTCAGCTTCTTCCCCCAGGCCATCAGAGCCTTGAACAATGAACATTGAGTGCCACAGAACACTGAACTATCCACACACAAGCACACACACGACACACACGCTGTGCACGCTCACACACTAGCAGCCACTTTAACACTTTAACACGAGCGGGCACACACTCATGCCGCACACACGCACACTTATGGCCAAGAGGAAAGGCCACTTTAAATTAGTATAACAACAGGAACAGTGTATTGCACTACTAAAGCTACCTAGCATGTCCTATATGCTCTGTAAATACTATGTACAGATACCGAGATGTCACACCATGTTACCTGTTACCTGTTTATTGCACAATGTTTTTTTTTTATTGGATTCTATTATATGTTGTACCACTGTATTGCACATCGTCGCGGGCAAGACCACCCGCATTTCATTGTATACTTGTATGCCGTGACAATTAAAACTCTTGACTCTTGACTTGACTAGTCTTGATATTAGCAGCTTCGTTGGTCATCTGTATTAGCAAATATACAGAGCATGCTGTTAGCGACAGGTGTTAGGGATAGTGTTGTCTGAGGACCCAATCGCGGAACAGAACGAGGGGAGAACAGGCAGACGAGACGTGGAGCCAGAGGTGAATTATATCAACAAATGTCTTTACTTCAAAAGAGGGCAGCAACAAAGATATTCACAAAAATACTTCCAAAGGCAGCAGCAAAATACAAAACAAAGAAAAGCACAGCAGAAGACTGGCAGAGGGCTAAATACAAAAACAAATAATAATCTTAAAGAGAGCAAGTCCAAAAAACACAAAACAAAGTTACTGCAGGGAACTTACTATGAAATAGGAGAACAATGACGTGGATAACAAACATGGGACCGAACATCAAACATGAACTCCAAAAATGAACCGACCCTGGAGGGTAGGGAACACACACCAGATATAGGGAGACTAATTAAGACATGGGACGCTAATTACCCACGAGGCACACATGGGGAGAACACAAGACCAAACACTCTGGGGAAATAACAGGGAAACAAACAAACTAACCACACAAGAAAAGACTGAACACTAGACAGAGTAAACACCATACAAGGGACAAATAAAACAATTACAAAGGGAACAAGACTAAAGATAACACAAGGTTAAAACACATGGGAGACAATACAAAAGCCAAAAGTAAAAGTTTGACCAAAGGTGGGGGCTGGTGAGGAGGAGAGGAAAGTCTATGCAAGGGTGGGGGTTCTTGAGGAGAGGAGAAGGTCCCAGGGACAGGCGAACCCTCACAACAGGAATATTATATGTTATTATATGTAAAATATCAATCCACTAGTCTCACTCACATGCACACACATAAGTATGACGCACCTGAATTTGACCCAGGGTCTTTGCTACTGGAGGCAAAGGAATATTGACTGAGCAAAGTTGGTTTCACATAACATTCTGAACTTCAGAGTTACTGTAGTCATAATATTAGCAGTCCCATTGTATTGATTCATCTGTATTAGCAAATATACTGAGTGTGCCGTTAGGTTACCCAAATCATACACAACAGGAATATTATATGCAAAATCAATCCACCATAGTCTCACTCACACGCAAAGGGGTAAGGAGTCTCAGGAGTACATCTAGACTTTTCTTTTACATATGGACTCTCTATGAGCACATAGGCTTTGGTCTCTCTAGGAGCACATATGCTTTGGCTTTACATGTGGGTTATCTCTAGGAGCACATAGGCTTTGGTTTTACATGTGGGTTATCTCTCAAGGAGCACAATAATAACTTTATTTGTATAGCACTTTTCATACAGAAGTTGCAGTTCAAAGTGCTTCACAACAGTAAAAAAATACAGGCATAAGCGAGCATAAAAAAGAGACAGGTAGCAAGGTATGGTAAATCACAGTGTTTCACATTAGGATCTAGCATCCCAATAGGCTCTCTGTTTACAGTTTCATTCAGTAATACAAATAATAAAAATAGTTTAAAATGATTCAGTTAAAAAATAGTCAAAAAATTATAAAATAGAACGGACATACAACAGGGTATTTAACATACAACAGAGCAGTGCATCAGTAAGAAGTAAAAAGTGTGATAAAATAGTTCTCTTAAATTACAGTGCATACAGTAGGAGGTAGTGAGATAAAATTAGCATAGAACCGACACATGAATTTGATAGGCAGTGTATAGAAGTAGGCAGGGTAAGAATAGTGCAGGTAAGTACAATTTGTGTCAGGATATCCCTGATGTTTCATTGAAATGCCTGAGCAAAGAGATAGGTTTTAAGCTGTCTTTTGAAGATGTCTAGCGAGTTGGCTTCCCTGATGTTTTGGGGTAGTTTGTTCCACAGTTTTGGGGCATAGTTGATAAAGGCTGCATTACCGATCCTCTTTTGACTGTTTCTGGGAGCCTCTAGTAGTCCAGCAGCTGATGACCGCAGTGTTCTTGCTGGCGTGTAATTTATTAGAGTGTTGGCGATGTAGCTAGGTCCTGTCCATTTAGAGCTTTGTATGTAAGGAGAAGGACCTTAAAGTCAATTCTAAATGTTACAGGAAGCCAGTGTAAAGCAGCTAAGACTGGACTAATGTGCTCTCTCCTTTTGGTTCTAGTCAGCAGTCGGGCTGCAGAGTTTTGGATTAGCTGAAGCCTCTCTGTGGTTTTCTTAGGGAGACCTGTGAAAAGTGCATTACAGTAGTCTAACCGGCTAGATATGAATGCATGAATTAGCTTCTCAGCATCGTTCTGATTAATAAATGGTCGTACTTTTGCTATATTTCTGAGATGGAAGAACAATGTTTTCGTCACTTTGCTAATATGAGAATTGAAGTTCAGTTCTGAATCTATGATAACCCAGAGACTAGTGACCTCAGATTTGATCCAAGGGGTTAGTTCTCCCAGGTTCTTTATTAACGTTTCTTTTTTAGTTTTGGGGCCGATAATTAGAATTTCAGTTTTGTTCTCGTTTAGTTTCAGGAAGTTCTTACTCATCCATTTATTTATTGCCAGTAAGCAGTCTGTAATGGAGCTAATCGCTGTATAATTTGGTTCAGCAGATATGTACAGTTGTGTATCATCCGCATAACTATGGAAATCTACATTATGTTCTCTGATGATATCACCCAGCGATAACATGTAAAGGGAGAAGAGTAAAGGACCTAAGCAACTCCCTTGTGCAACTCCATAGTTGTTGTCGTATATATCAGACATGTGATCTCCTAGCTTAACATAGTATTTCCTCCCTCTGATGTATGTTTTAAACCAGCCTAGCACATGTTCTGAGAAACCGACAAGGTTTTCAAGACGATCGATTAGAATATCGTGATCGATTGTATCAAATGCTGCACTGAGATCTAGCAGGATAAGGATGGAGATCTTATTCTCGTCAGAGTTTAGCCTGAGGTCACTGATTATTTTGGTGAGGGCAGTTTCAGTGCTATGATATTTTCTGAATCCCGACTGAAATTCTTCTAAGATGTTGTTTTCGTCAAGAAAGGAATTTATTTGAACTGAAACTATCTTTTCAAGTACTTTGCTAATGAATGGTAGGTTGGATATTGGACGATAATTTGCCATTACATTACTATCTAAGTTAGGTTTTTTTAGTAATGGCTTTACAACTGCTGTTTTAAAGGCATCTGGGAAAATACCAGTTCTAAGGGAAGTGTTTATGATATCTAGCACAGGGCTTCAAAACACCCGTTTGAAGAAAGCTGTAGGTATAGGGTCAATGTCTGAGGTGGAGGAGTTACATTCTGAGACAGTTTTGCAGAGTACATCTAATGTGATGCATGTGAATCTTCTCATGGTTACATTGCGTGGTTTGCTGCAATCAGCTTTATTTCCATCATGAGTAATGCTGGCCCTGATCAAGGTTATTTTAGTGCAAGTTCTTCACACTTAACCGATGATGACTGAGGAGGTGTAGGGGCAGTGTTGAGTAGTAGATTAATAGTGGAAAAAAGGATTCTGGAGTTTCCAGCGTTTTCTGTAATGATTTTAGAGAAGTAGTCTTTCCTTGCTAAGCGGATGGTTTTATTATAAGCAGTTAAAGCATCTTTGATTCTTTGTATATATCACAGCATATGGTGGTTTTTGTTTTTCTCCATTTTCGCTCCGCTGCATGACATTTCCTTTTTTCTTAGCACAATGTTTTTCAGTAAGGGGACCCTGAAATGTATCGAAAGCTTGGTACTCAAAAATATAGCTTTTAAATAATTCTCAAGAGAAATGCTGAATCAGTAACAGGCATGTCACTGATATCTGTCATCTTAACACTACTACCTGTCTTACACTCATTATACATGATACGTATATTTGTGTTACATTCCACAACACAAAAGCATATGTTATACAATGTACTGTAAAAAAATAACATTATCTATTTATCGCTGCTGTCTGGTGAAACCTTGTTTCTCCAAAATGGTAATCTTCTCAGAAATTAACGTGTATTTAAAGTTTTTAATTGGTTTCCTGACAACACAGAGAACCATGTACATTTTAAAACACTAAAACGACCAAAACAGAAGATACAAGCTTTTCATCTGATAGCAGTGCTACAATGCCATATGCAAATACAGTATAATTACACTCCTCTGATACTACATTTCACTGTTAAGGACATGCGATGGTTTCCATCTCATTACTGAAATATTTTCCGCCACTGTAAGATCACGTGAAAGATAGAGAAGAAAACACAGTTAATGTACTGTACTGCACTGTAAAAAAAAAAAAACTTAAACACGCTCCAAAGCGAATGTCATTGCTTTGGGTGCACTTTGTTTATTTCAGTGTTTATTTCAGAGAAGAATGGCTCACATTACTTTCACATTCATTAGTTTTGCGGCTAACTAGCTATAGGCTACTGATGGACAATGTCGTTGACGTTGATTGATTGATTGATTGAAAACTTTATTAACAGATTGCAGAATGGGTACAATACAGTACAGCTCAATACACACAATTGTTAAGGGGATGCAGACCAGAGAAAGACTTTCGTCTTGTTTCCACCAGGGTCCCCCATTTTCAATTCATCAGGACATATATGACATACATGACATACAGATAGTCAGTACTGCTACATCTATACATTTATGACATACCAGATTTGCAAATACAGTACTGTTTGTGATACAGAAGGAGTCAAGAAAAGGGAGTATATACATTTGACGTAGAAACTGTACATTGGAGGAGGTTGGGTGGGGGGGGTTGGGTACACTGGGATATTGACAACCATACTGGGTAATTTACATTGGAGGTGGTTGGGGGGGGGGGGGGGGGGCACACTGTATAGACAAGCAAAACTGTACATTGAGGGGGGGGAGACTCTGTACAAACAAACAAAATTGTACATTGGACTATTGACAAAACCATACTAGGTAAATTACTGTACATTGGAGGGGGTTGGGTTAGGATATTTACAGGGGCCAGTGTTGAATTGCAGTCTCCCGTAGGTGTCTCTTGAGAGAGGTTTTGAAAGTGGGTAGTGATCCACATTCCTTTACAGCTTTGGGTAGGGCGTTCCACATTGATGTGGCATAATTGCGAAACGTGTTTAGTCCCTTATTTGAGCCGAATCTGGGTTTAACATGATTTGTGGAGCTCCCTCTGGTGTTGTGATCGTGGTATTCACTGACCTTTGGGAAGTATTTTGCCATGTACATGGGTACCTTGGTCGTGTAGTGTATCTTGTAGACCAGGCCCATTGCAAGTTGCTGTACTCTGTCATCTACTCTAAGCCATCCTAGGTTGTCAAAGTGGGCAGGGGTGAGGTGGGTTCTAGGAGTAAGGTCAAGCAGTAGTCTGACCAGTTTGTTTTGAGATGTTTGTAATTTTGTTTTTAGCGCCTTTGAGGTGCTTTGGTACCATGAGGTGCAAGCATAGTCGTAGTACCCCTGAATGAGTGCTCCTGCCAGAGTCTTCAGGGTATTCTTGTTTACCAGAGAGGAGATCCGGTACAAGAATCGAGTTCGTTGGTTGACTTTTTTTATTACATTGGATGCCATTTTGTCACAGGAGAGATTAGCCTCTAGGATGGAACCCAGGTAGGTAATTTCATCTTTCCTTGTGACAATATTGTCACCCACTGTAACTGAGAAGCCGTCGGTCTTGCTGAGTTTGTTATTTGAACCGAAGAGAATGGACTCTGTTTTGCCCATGTGTAATGATAGTTTGTTATCAGCGAGCCATATGCAGATTCTGCCTAGTTGCGAGCTGAGGGTTTTTTCAACCTGTAACTTGTTCTTGTCAGAGACCAGCAGGGCTGAGTCGTCCGCAAACAGGAACAAGTTGCAGTCACAAGCTGACGACATGTCATTTGCATAAATTAGGAACAGTAGCGGTCCTAGTATGCTTCCTTGTGGAACACCACAGCTCACTGTGAGAGGGGGGGATAGGGTACCGTTTACCTCCAAATAAATAGGAAATAGGGCTACAGGGTACAAACATATGAACTCACTCTACAAGTCTCTCACATATCCCTTCTAATGCTGTATAGGCCACTGCACAGAGGCTTTCAATATCCGGCTCTTATTTACTGTGCTTCTAACCTATGGCGTCGTAGGACGTAGGGAGTGAGTTTGTTTTAGTAAATGATGAACTGGAGAGTGTGTCAACAACAACACAGCTGTTTGGCTTCCACGCTGACGGAGAAGGTCAGGGACAACACTGCTGATAGGGGATCCTGGGTAAACAGTCTCGGCGTGTGATGGCAAACCTTCCATTATGAACATCTTGCAACTTTGAAAAGTTAAAGGAATACCTTTGACATGTTGACTTTAAGTTGGTTATTGTTCTCCTCCAAGCACTTGTCACGTTGGAGGGAAAAAAACATTCTACAATTGTGCCCCGGTTTTCCCTGAAAATGGTATGTTAGCATTGGTTGTTGGGTTCCTCATGGAAACCAAGGGGCAGTTAGCATACAGCTAGTCTAGACTATGCCCTACGGTTTCAATGAGGACGACCGAGGCTGAGGGACAAATGTAGAAACCTTTGAAAGTGTATCATGTCAAAACAACAACTACTAACATTCTAAATGTCAAATATACATATGTTTACTTACTTTTACTTACTTCTTAATTACAGGAATTTGTTCCCAGCTAACTTGGTGGCAGCTGCTTTCCGCTCTGTAAGTACCAACACCTCACCTCATCCCTCTAATCTCAGACACCCTTCCTTCCCGGGACGTTTCTCTTGTTTTTACAACCCATCTTCTGTGTACGTGTGTCTAATCGCTGCCATGTAGTGATGTTAGTTCACCAGAATTGATGGCACCGAACACAGACACAACACACACACCTTAATCTCACTCCTGTTATAAATCCTCGTCCCCGGGACCAAGAGCCTCGTAAGATTTGTTAATGGAGAGACTCTCAGAATAGAGACCGCCGCTCCCTCACCCATCCATACGTCCCTCTCCTGTTCCCCTCACCAATAGTTACCATGGTGAAGCCATTCCATTCCAACCAGCCTAGCAACCCAAGTCGCCTCACTGCACTTCCCTGCAGCCTGGTGGCCGTCCGCTCCCATTCTTAGAACCACGGCAGTGTCTCTCAAAGCCCACATGAGGCCAGGAAACTCGTGGTAATACGCACACGCAAGTGCAGGCATGGACACACACACACACACACACACACAGGCACACAGGCACACACACACACACAGGCACTTGCACATCAGCAGTTGCCTCTTACTGGCCTTGGTGACCTAAACCTGACTCAACAAGTCGCAGAGATCCTATATGGAGAGAAACAGAACATGAATGAAGTCTTAAAGTGCAGCGAGGTCACAGAGACCCTGGAGGGGCCCCAGCACTGGATTAAACCAAGAAAGGATAGAAGAGAGGAGATTTTCAAAAGATGTTTCAGGGACTAAAGAAGCTCTTTCAGAGGCCTCTATATCATATGCATGTTGTGTTTTTCTGTGGGTCTCCGTCCCTAAAGAGGCAGCAGAAAAATAAGCTTGCAAAATAAGGTTTACTACCTGGTAGGGAGAAGTTAAGGTGCATGCGCACACACATACACTTGCATGTGTGTGCGCATCTGTGTGTGGTGTTTGTCTGTCTGTCTATCTTTGCTAGGCATCCCTCGGGTTCAGAGAGAGAGAGAGAGAGAGAGAGAGAGAGAGAGAGAGAGAGAGATATAAAGAGCTGGGACTGAGGTTGAGAGACGGTCTGTGTCTGCCAGTTTCCTTCAGCCCAGCTCTAAAGCAGCTTTGTTACTCTGCTGTTGGTTCTTCCCCCACGCAGAGCTCTTCATTCCCACTAAAATGACTAACTCTGTCTGTCAAAGAGACACAACTTTAAAGTCCAGGTTAAGCAAATTCTGAGATTTGTTTCTAAACACATTATACATTATGTTAGTTGCTGAAAACATGTGAAAATACTATTAACTATGTAGTACTGAATTGTGGGCGGGCCTGAAATCATGGCTCGATGACACACTGAAGCCACCCCATAACCCCTCCCCTAACACTATATAAAAACTAGAGCTCATTAGCATTCCCCCCCCTAACACTATATAAAAACTAGAGCACATCATGGTTCTCCCAGAGTTGATAGTAGCTCAACCCTTTCATGTATGTGAATGTTAAATGCTTAGAGACATGATTAGAAACTGTAACGCTTGGTGTGCTATTGAAGATGAGAGCACAGTTAGCAGACAAGGGAGAATGAACATAGGCAGAGACGAGGAGCGATGCTTGAAGAAGGGTGTTTACTTCTTATCCAATGTGAATACAAAACAACACTACTGATAACACAACAACGGAAAACAAGAAAACGACAGAAGTATACAGGACTCACTAGACATCAACGGGAAAGGCAGGCACGACACGGGGAACACACAGGATACTGGAGGAATGTCGCCACCAGGAAGTGAGGAACAAACAGACACCTAAATACCAACACTAATTAATAACGATCAACACCTGGCAGGGCCAGGCCAAAACACAGAATCACAAACACAACCTAGACACAAAAGCACTGACACACTAAACACAACTAGACACTAAGGCAATGACACACAACTCAACAGGGGTGTAACATCAAACACAGACAGGGATGGCCCAGCATAACATAATATTACAAATCAAATCAACAATGTGCAACCAACACAAAATGGCCGACCGCACCATCGGGCTTAGGTCACCAGAGGGAGCAATGTCAGGAGGAGAGCACTGTCCAATGTTATTCTCCTGCCGGTCAGCAGGACCGGCCCTTGGGTCGTAACAGTACCCCCCTCTCAACAGGGGGCTTCCAGACCCCCGAGAACAACGTCCGCACCCAGGCGAGGGAGGAAGCCGGAACCCCGGAGGGGGCACAAGGAGAGGACCCGGAGACCAGGAGCCGGGAGACAGAGCGAAAACCCCAGGAGGGGCATAGCAGCCAGGGGGGCTGAAAACAGGCACAGATGCCCGGAGAGGGGTGGAGGGGAAGGGAACAGAGGCCCGGAGAGGGGGGGAGGGGAAGGGAGCAGCGGCCCGGAGAGGGGGGGAGGGGAAGGGAGCAGCGGCCCGACGAGGGGGGGCGGGGATGGGCACCGAGACCCAGGGAGGGGGGCTGGACCCGGGAACAGAGGCCCGACGAGGGGGGGTGGGAACAGGTGCCGAAGCCCGGGAAGGGGAGCTGGACCCCGGAGCAGGATCCCGGACGAGAGCCCCTCCAGCCGCCGGACTAGGAACCGGTTCAGGGGAGCCGGAACGGAGGTGCGGCGGCGGCGACCCCCGGAGCAGGATCCAGCGTAGACCACGGCGAAGACCATGGCGAGGACCAGGACGCCGGTCACGGCGTGGGGGTGGACCAGACGGGAAGCCAGGACCAGTCGAGGAGCCGGAGCCCGGCGTTGCAGCCGGACCAGTTGTAGAGGCTGGGCTGGGCGTGGAGACCGTTCCGGTCTCGGCGGCGATGCGTGGCGTAGAGGCTGGGCTGGTCGTGGAAGCCGGAGGGGGAGTGATGACAGCCGGGGCTACACCGAGCGGAACCAGGCTGGCAGCGACGGCCAGGTCAGCTGTGGAGGCCTCGTCTGCTGCACTAGCCATGCTAGCTGTAGGGTCAGCGTCAGCCGGGAGGGTCTGGCTAGCTACAGAGGCTAAGCTAACAGTAGGGGCTGGGTTAGCTGTGGAGGCCTCGTCTGCTGCACTAGCCATGCTAACTGTAGGGTCTGTGTCAGCTGGGAGGGTCTGGCTAGCTACAGAGGCTAAGCTAACAGTAGGGCCTGGGTTAGCTGTGGAAGCCTCGTCTGCTGCACTAGCCATGCTAGCTGTAGGAGTAACGCTAACGGGCGGAGCTGCGCTAGCTGGGGACGCACGGTTAGCCACAGGAGTGACGCTAACGGGCGGAGCTACACTAGCTGGGGACGCACGGTTAGCTACCGGAGAAATGCTAACGGGCGGAGCTGCGTTAGCTGGGGACGCACGGTTAGCTACAGGCTCTAGGCTGACCGTGAGTTGAATGCTAGTCGGCTGGCTATCTGCGGGGGAAAAGCTAGCAAGCGGGACCAGACTGGTGGGTAGGGTACTAGGGATCGGCCTAAACCCTTCCATGAGGGCAGAGACGTGGTCGGCCATAACCTGCATCGCAGGCGCCTGTGTCGGGCTCTCTCTTGCAACCCTGTCGATCGTGGAGCCAGAACACCCACTTGGCAGGCGAGTACTGCTCCAGATTACCGTCCATCAAGTTCTGAAGGATAACAAAGGTGTCTACCACCTTGCCTGCTGTGCTTTTGATTGGTGGCGACATTCTGTAACGCTTGGTGTGCTATTGAAGATGAGAGCACAGTTAGCAGACAAGGGAGAATGAACATAGGCAGAGACGAGGAGCGATGCTTGAAGAAGGGTGTTTACTTCTTATCCAATGTGAATACAAAACAACACTACTGATAACACAACGACGGAAAACAAGAAAACGACAGAAGTATACAGGACTCACTAGACATCAACGGGAAAGGCAGGCACGACACGGGGAACACATAGGATACTGGAGGAATGTCGCCACCAGGAAGTGAGGAACAAACAGACACCTAAATACCAACACTAATTAATAACGATCAACACCTGGCAGGGCCAGGCCAAAACACAGAATCACAAACACAACCTAGACACAAAAGCACTGACACACTAAACACAACTAGACACTAAGGCAATGACACACAACAACTCAACAGGGGTGTAACATCAAACACAGACAGGGATGGCCCAGCATAACATAATATTACAAATCAAATCAACAATGTGCAACCAACACAAAATGGCCGACCGCACCATCGGGCTTAGGTCACCAGAGGGAGCAATGTCAGGAGGAGAGCACTGTCCAATGTTATTCTCCTGCCGGTCAGCAGGACCGGCCCTTGGGTCGTAACAAGAAACACACTCTGAAAAGTATAATAATACAAATAAAAATAAACTAATTTTGTAAACAAGTTTGTTTAGTCTATTATTATTCTAACCAAGTAGGGTTAATTTGGTAGTTTAAAGCAACATGTTTAAGCTAATGCTAACCGTTTGATCTATGTGAATAGAAAATGCTAAATATTAGTGCCATACTCCAGGAGGTATAGTTAAATAAAAACACAGATTTGGGTGGTCTAACCTAGTTTGCTAGTTAGTCAATTAGTCAAGCTTTCCAACTGAGTAGGATCCATTAGATATATTTGGTAGTGTATAGCAAAAAGGTTTTAGTGAACACCAGATGAGCTGTTTTTGAGCTGGGTTTTATAATAGTTATTAACGTTTTTAATCATTCAAATTTGGAAGGGTGGTTAATAACACATTTGTGACAAAGCACAGATAATAGGGTCTTGTTAAGCAAGTTAAAAAAATTACATTAGATGAAAGTACAGGCTCTTACCTTCAAAATAGGCCATCACTTGTACAAATCGGGCGGATAATTTTCAATCGATGTCTTATTAACAAAGATGATAACACAATAGCCCGTTTTGAGCTACAGAACTTCAAAGGGGCTGTTGGCTGTTCTCTTAAGATGCATGCAGAACTACAAAATACCCACTGGCCTTTGCCACCCAACCCCTCCCCCACCTAACACCTTTCCCAGGTGAGAGGCATTTTGTCTGTGGTGTGACAAACACAGAACAAATATTTACAGTATTTCTTCTTTACCCCGACTTTAAAACCCACTTAACTTGAGGGAACATGGGTCAGGTTTAGTAATACTCTTTAGTAGTATAACTACGGTACTACCATCCTCCCCCTGCTAACACAGCCCAATCAAAATAGATAAATCAAATCAATAATAGTACCTCAGGGTGCCAGGGTGGCGCATGTCTTCCCCCCATGTCTTCTCCCAACCTTCCTCTCTGTCGGGCCTGTCCGAAAGAAAGCATTAAAAATGCAATTTTTTATTTTTTTGTAAGTACCTCAAAGTAAAAAAACAAACAAACAGCCTAAATTCTGCCTATTGCAAACTATAGTGAACAACTATAAGAGCCTAGCAGATGTAAACGCTGGTGGTGATGTATGGACTTGCCTTCAATAGTTAACATTTGTTGACTGAATTTGAAAAAATAGGAAAAAACTGACGCTTTCTTTCACTCGTTCTTCTTCCCTGTCTGCTGCAGTACGCTACTGACTACAAGATGGTGGCTATGGGGAATGACACCAATGGAACCGTCCTCTATCAAAAGGTAATGTTGCAGACAGGATCCCCCAAGCACATGGTAAATGGTAAATGGCTGCATTTATATAGATACAAGATACAAGATACAAGATACAAGAGTTTTATTTGTCATGGCATACAGGTATACAGTGAAATGCGGGGGGTCTCGCCCGCAACGATGTGCAATAGTACAAGTAATAATAATAAGAATCCAACCGATAGAGCGACATAGTGCAATAAACAAGTAAACAAAGTAGGCATATCGGTATCTGTACATGAGCTATTTACAGAGCATGGTAGGACATGCTAGGTCCTGTGGCAGTGCAGTACACTGTTAGCTACGGATGAGGCATTGGGTCTTTATGTACACTGCTATACAATGCTATATTATACGATCTCAAGCTATACTATTCTTAAAGTGATCTTTCCTTCTGTAAAGTGTCCATAGTGTGAGCGTGTGCAGCATGAGTGAGTGTGTGCTCATGTTAAAGTGGCTGCTAGTGTGTGAGCGTGTACAGTGTGTGTGTTGTGTGTGTGCTCATGTGTGCTTGTGCGTGGAGAGTTCAGTGTTCAAGGCTCTGATGGCCTGGGGGAAGAAGCTGAGCCTAAGCACTTTACAATTTGTTCCTCACATTTTACCCATTCACACACTGACAGCAGAGGCAACCATGCAAGGTGCCAACCTGCTCATCGGGAGCAGTTAGGGGTTAAGTGTCTTGCTCAAGGACACTTCAACACGCTGCCCGGGAGGAGCGGGAATCGAATTACCAGACGACTGCTCTACCTCCTGAGCCACTGTTGCCCTGGGTTAGTGTGGGTTAGTGGGTTAGTTGTAACGTTTGGGGTTTTGCTCTCCTCAGGGAGCAAAGCGTTACCTGGTGGTAATTGACCTGTCTATCTGCCCTGATTGCATTCATTGGCACCTGGTGTGTCTAGTAAGGGTGGCTTTGTTTATATGCTCTTCCTTGTTACCAGGGGTGCGTTGCTCATGGGACAGGGTTTTTATTGTTTTATTTTATTGTTTTATTGTGGATCCCCATTAGTCTACACCAGGGGTCAGCAACCTTTTTGACATGGAGTGCCTGTTTGAAATATAGTTGTAACTAGTGTGCCTCAACAATATTCCATGCATCGTAAATATTTTTTCTCATAATCAGGTATTTTTAATGATAATTTTTACATTATTACATCATTATCGTTATTGTTATTATTAACAATATTATTATGATGGTTGTATCAACCCTAAATCTGAGTTGGGGGGGGGGGAATGCAATGCAGACAAACAGCTGCATACAGTGCGACCATTTCACTCACATTTGCCCATTCATTTTTGGACACATCACACACCATCGGTGTGTGTACTGTACGTGGGCTGTCATAGCTCCACCTACAGGCCTAATGGAGAACACCAGGAGAACACCAGGATGTGAATGGAGGGTGAATGTGAGGTATATCATGTAAATAAGTTTTGATTGATCGCAAGACTACACTGTAAAAAATATATAATAATAAGTTACCAGAACTTAAAAATATTGAGTTCAGTTACTGTGCATTAAGGTTTTCAGTTTTCAATCCATAATAATCCAGAAAAATAAGTACACAACCACATTATTTCAACCTAATAAAACTACGTTTATTGTCATTGTTTTAAGAACACAAGTTGACTTGGTAATACTCACATTTTGAGTAAAAAATATGGCTTTTAACATGTGCAATGTTCAATGAAATAGAAAAATAAATAATAAAATTAGTTGATTAATCCCACTGGTCACAATGGTGACCGTAATAATGTTTTTGTTATAAGGCTCTGCAAATGTTACTGAATGATGTAGCAATGTATTTCCAGCTAAATTGAAATAATAAACAAATAAAGGGTCTCAATTAAATATGTGGTAGTAAAAAGAACCTGTTGGAGGATTTCAACAAGATAAATGCGACAACAGTGCAAAATATTTCACTATAATATTTCATAGCAAAAAAAAAAAAATTATAATTTTATTAATTTTTTTTACTACTGCCCCTGTGCCTATGCAAATGCCCTGTGTGCCTATGCAGGCACGCGTGCCTAAGGTTGCCTACCCCTGGTCTACACCAAAGTGAGACTACTCTTCCTGGGGTCCAAACATAAAAAATACAAACACACACAAAAAAAGTAAAATTAAAATATAAAACCACAAACATTGAAGTACTCACAAGAAAACATCACAACGAACAAAACAGTGAATAAAAGCTCATTCAATATTCATAAGTTAGATATCACAATTCTCAACCATAAAATACAAATTACATATTCAGTCCATAAGAACAAAACAGATCAAAATCATATATATGATTTGAACTCATATTATAGCATAACTTTTCTCAAGTCACCGATCACCTTTATATTTCCATACTAATTTCAAAAGTCAATGGCCAAAATGAAGAGGCGCAGGTTATCTTCTTACAAGAAACACATCTAATATCACAAGAACATGAAAAGTTGAAGAGATTCGGGTATGAGAATTTGTTTTATAGTTCTTTTAAACAGAACCTTAGAAGAGGAGTAGCTATACTAATTAAGAACACAGTGAAGTTTGAAATGATCAGGGAAATAAGGGATAAAGAGGGGAGGTATGTAATGGTTAAGGGGAAAATGGAAGGTCAAATGGTAACACTAGTGAATGTGTATGCTCCACCAGAAAGTGAGAAATATCTATTTGAAACAATCTTTGATATCATAGCGATGGAAGGGGAAGGGGTCCTAATCTGTACAGGTGATTTTAATGTAGTACTGAACTATGACATAGACACGACAAGCACAAAGAAATGGAGGACAAACATTAGCAAATATATGAATATACAAATGGCAGAATTAGGAATCATGGATATATGGAGAGAAATGCACACACTAGACAGAGAATACACACATTATTCACATCCACACACAACATATTCAAAGATAGACTATTTTCTCATGACAACAGGGGACAGATACAGGGTAGAAGACTGCAGGATAGGGGTAACGGACATATCAGACCATAGCGCAATATATCTGACAGTGAATCTTAAAAGTAGGCGGAGAAATACAGTTTGGAGACTGAATGTAGGACTATTAAATAACAAAGGTTTGGTTAACGAAGTAAAAGGAGACATAATTAGATACAGAGAAGAAAATGATAATGGAGAGGTAGACCCAGGGCACGAAATAAACTTTTTGACTCACCGGCCAGTGGCGGGTAGATGGGAAGAATCTACCCACCAAGCATATTTCTTACCAGCCATTTTTTTTATTTTTTTTTATAAAATATATATATTATATAATAATACTTGTAGTTGTATTATCTGCGAGACATCGCCACCACGCAACAAGTCAAAATGCTCGCTATCTGCAAACAGCTCCACTGTCTGTGTGTATACTCGAGTAGCCTCCAGCTCCAGCAAGGATTCTCCGGCGCTGCAGCTGGACCCTATACTCTACATTCAGCATGCAAGGATTCTCCGGCGCTGCAGCTGGACCCTATTGGTTATATAACGTTACTGTGCTTTGGTCATATCACATTCAGCATGCCCTCAGCTAGAATACGCATTGAATCAATGTTATAAGACATTGATATCAGGAGCTATCTGTAGCTACTGCTAGCCCGCTAGATAACGTTAAGACAACGCCTCAGTGAACTATTTAGTTTACTGGGACATATAGAGCTAACGTGAGCTAGCTAACATGAGCTAGCTAACGTGAACTAACGAGCGAACGGAGGTATTATGCACTCGAGTCGACTATTGCTGGAGCATTTGTTGATATCAGCAGCTATCAGTAGCTAACCAGCTAGATACCGTTAGACAATGCCTCGTCATGTATTAAACTAAAAGTGAATAGTTGACTGGGTCATTGTTTAAACAGTAACGTTAGCTCACGTAGGTCCGCTCTAGACTAGAGCAGACTGCCTCTGTGTTGATACGAGCAGAAGCCAATAGTATCCAGCTGCAGGACTGGGCGGATATGACTCGTTGCCACGGGTTTTTTCAAAATAAGAGTATCATATGAACCGAACGTTTCTAACTGCCGGAGCCATCGATATTATGACTGTAGCTGCGCTTGGGGCGGAAATGAGACCCGCACAGGATTTTCAAAATAAGAGTATCGATATGAACTACACGCCAGGTGGCGGACAGACCTCTCAGTGGCACTCGCCAAACCTAAAATCTGGTCGCCAATGGCGGGTGGCGGGCTTTAATTCAATATTGTCACAAGGAAAGAAGAAATTACCTACCTGGGCTCCATCCTAGAGGCAACTCTTTCCTGTGACAAAATGGCATCCAATGTAATAAAAAAAAGTCAACCAACGAACTCGATTCTTGTACCGGATCTCCTCACTGGTAAACAAGAATACCCTGAAGACTCTGGCAGGAGCACTCATTCAAGGGTACTACGACTATGCTTGCACCTCATGGTACCAAAGCACCTCAAAGGCGCTAAAAACAAAATTACAAACATCTCAAAACAAACTGGTCAGACTACTGCTTGACCTTACTCCTAGAACCCACCTCACCCCTGCCCACTTTGACAAACTAGGATGGCTTAGAGTAGACGACAGAGTACAGCAACTTGCAATGGGCCTGGTCTACAAGATTCACTACACGACCAAGGTACCCATGTACATGTCAAAATACTTCCCAAAGGTCAGTGAATACCACGATCACAACACCAGAGGGAGCTCCACAAATTATGTTAAACCCAGATTCGGCTCAAACAAGGGACTAAACACGTTTCGCAATTATGCCACATCAATGTGGAACGCCCTACCCAAAGCTGTAAAGGAATGTGAATCACTACCCACTTTCAAAAACACCTTCAAAGAACACCTACGGGAGACTGCAATTCGAAACTGGCCCCTGTAAATGTCCTAACCCAACCCAATGTACAGTAAATGACCAAGTATGGTTTTGTCAATATTCCAATGTACAGTTTTGCTTGTACAGGTGTACAGTGTCCCACCCCACCCACCCAACCTCCTCCAATGTTTAAAATGATTCAGTTTAAAAATAGTCTAAAAATTATAAAATAGAACAGACATAAAAAATACAGGCATGAGCGAGCATAGCAAGGTATGGTAAATCACAGTGTTTCACATTAGGATCTAGCATCCTAATAGGCTCTCTATTCAGTAATACAAATAATCACAGTGTTTCAGTAAGAAGTAAAAAGTGTGATAACCGACACATGAATTTGATAGGCAGTGTAAAATAAGATAAAATTAGCATAGTAAAGTAGGCAGGGTAAGAATAGTGCAGGTAAGTCATTGAAATGCCTGAGCAAAGAGATAGGTTTTAAGCTGTCTTTTGAAGATGTCTAGCGAGTTGGCTTCCCTGATGTTTTGGGGTAGTTTGTTCCACAGTTTTGGGGCATAGTTGATAAAGGCTGCATTACCGATCCTCTTTTGACTGTTTCTGGGAGCCTCTAGTAGTCCAGCAGCTGATGATCGCAGTGTTCTTGCTGGCGTGTAATTTATTAGAGTGTTGGTGATGTAGCTAGGTCCCTGTCCATTTAGAGCTTTGTATGTAAGGAGAAGGACCTTAAAGTCAATTCTAAATGTTACAGGAAGCCAGTGTAAAGCAGCTAAGACTGGACTAATGTGCTCTCTCCTTTTGGTTCTAGTTAGCAGTCGGGCTGCGGAGTTTTGGATTAGCTGAAGCCTCTCTGTGGTTTTCTTAGGGAGACCTGTGAAAAGTGCATTACAGTAGTCTAACCGGCTAGATATGAATGCATGAATTAGGATTAAACTAGAGAGAGCTACCAGACAGGGTTGTTGTCTTTCGCCGACGCTCTGCGATGTATTCATCGAACCACTGGCTCAACTAATTAGACAGACCAAAGACATCAAAGGGGTGGAGATAAGGGGAACAGAACATAAATTGGGACTGTTCGCAGATGACGTGATAGTATATATGAGACAACCAGACACAAGCTTTCCGATACTGATGGATTTACTGACAGAATATGGACATTACTCAGGGTATAGACTCAACGTGACGAAGACACAGACTTTAACACTGAACTACACTCCAACGATAGAGATCAAAGAAAAATACAAAATTAAATGGGACATGGACAGGATCAAGTACCTAGGGGTGAACATTACAAGAGGGGTGGAGGGGTTATACGAAACTATACACAGATTAATCAGAAAATCAAGAGAGTCCTAGAAAGATGGACAGTAATGCCCCTAGATTTCAGCTCAAGGATCGAAATCATTAAGATGAACATATTACCAAGGTTATTATACCTATTTCAGTCTTTACCTATATTAATACCACAAAAACAATTCAGATAATGGGATAGACAGATATCAAGATTCATTTTGGGGGGGAAAAGGCCAAGGATCAGATATGTGACTCTACAACTACCAAAGGAGAAAGGAGGAATGGCAGTACCCAGTTTAGAAGACTATATATTTATTATAAGGGTAACTGTAACTGAGGGGTACAATTCCCTGACTGTATTACTAGATATGATACTTACTACCACTACCTTTGTACTTAATATTCGGCCACCCAGTACACGGCATAAATATATTATCATGAACACTCTCACGTAGATGAAACGGATCCAACACAAATGTACGAATTAGAAACAGGTCTTTATTTCCTACACAGCGATGGTGTGTAGAATAAGCACTTAATCACTTAATTACATTTATGAATTGAAATAGTATGCACTTTTATGGCAAGGAGTATTCGTCGGTATTAGGGGTGGGACGATACATCGATCCAGATCGATACATCGATGTAATTATCAACAATCGAATCGGATCGATGCGATGTAATAAGATCGATTCATATCGATACTCTTATTTTGAAAATCCTGTGGCGAGTCTCATATCCGCCCAAGAACAACAGCAGTAGCTCCGTGTGTGTAGATGTTACAGCATAGCATTCTCCCTTTCTGTGTGTGTGTGTGTGCGCGCGTCTTTGGAAAGACCAGATGAGGTCAGAGGAGTTTGATGTTTAAATGTTATTTAAACATAAACAATATAATACATAATAAATGTAGGCCTATACATGATCATGCAACATCAACAAATTGTTGTAGGAACGGTTTGGGAGAGGGAGGTCGTGAGTTTTGAGTTCCAAAAAATGTAGCTTAAAGTTTAAAGCTCAATATATAAAAACGTGGCACTTTACAGTGAACAGGAGGTCTATTTGTATTAAAAACAATAGATTGATTTTCCTTTAAATGTCTGGAAGAGCTCAAAAATACAAATGTCAAATGATATTTTCATTACCTTTTTTTTGTTGATCTAAATGTTACTGATTGTGTTAAATGGGCATATGATATCATCTCATATCGATCGCAGGCACCTGAATCTAATCGTATCGTATTGTATCGTGAGAGACTTTGTGATATCGGCAAATATCGTATCGTTGTCCAAAGAATCGATATCGTATCGTATCATGATGAAACTGGTGATTCCCACCCCTAGTCGGTATATCAATAGATAATGTCCAATCTCTGAAGGCGCAGGTGGTAAATATACGACCTGGAATAGTTAAGGAATAACAGCAATGATACTTTAATGATTATAGGCTGGATACACTAGAGGGGGTTAATCCGGTCGCTTGTAAGCCGACAGGAGTAGGAGGGGGGGGGGGGTAGAATCCAGCTGCCTCGTCCGGCCAAGGGTATCCCAGGAGAACCCACTGTAGTGCCGTTCAATGCGCCGGCGATCCTTGGACCACAGATGAAAGCAGGTGGACTCTTTGTGGGCCGGCTCTCTCCGGTCCACGGGGGAGAGATGTGGAGAGACCTCGTCTTGCAGAGCGTCTCCTCACCTTGCTTCCTCTCCAGGGGGGGGGGTTCCAACACACGGTAGTGTCGGGGGTCTTTATCCATAGAATAATCAAAGTATCCAAAGCATAATCCGTGCCTGGGAAGGCGGGCTGTCGTCGGTAGAATAATCCGGTATACAGGTCCACTCGCTCGTCGGCTCTGGGGCTCCTCGGGTGCAGCTTCACATAGGGTCAACCACCCTGGGTAAGCAGCCAGTTCTCTGCCCGAAACGATGGGGTACTGACTACGGTAGTATTCTCACCGCACGAAGCACTATATATTAACAGACTATTATTAGCTTAATAGACTACGTCCAACTCGACGATATAGTGCCAAATATGACTATTCAAATATTAATATACACGATGTCTCAATACCGATGGTAGGCCGAACTTGGCCTTACTCCCACACGTGGCATCGCGGGGAGGCTTTACGTCTGTGACTCTATTGGAGGGTAAGAAACTGGACTGAAAAGAAAGTCCTACTTTAGTAGCGCAGTATATATACGCACTATGAACAAATAGTCCCATTAGTGGTGCGGTAGCCAAATTCCTACGCGGAACTAGGACTTGTTCGTACATGTCGAGCGGTACGTTTGAACTGGGTCTGAGGGGTATGGCAGCCTGGCACCAAGGTCTTGACCAATAGTAGAATGGAGACTATTATGGGATGTTCAGTAGGCTAGAATGGATATTCAATGCATATTGTACAAGGAATATACAAGGGATATCAGGGAATATTAGAGAATATACAAATACAATTAAATATATATATATAAATAAATATATATATTCGGTTTAATCTGGCCCTTCACAACAGCCACCCCCTGAATAGGTCCCAGACCTAATCAGTTAAACGGAGACAGATTAATCGCGTTGTCTATTTACACATAAGGGTTTGCTGTAGGGGTCAGTCAACTTCACAAAGTCATAGGGTTGTAGGGTCATGGTCATCATCGATTGTGTCTGGGAGTCGAGGCAGTTCTATGAGCCTTGCCACGGGACGGGTGTAAGTGCGACCCTGGACGAGCACTTCAGCTGCTCGGACCTTGCCGTCGGCACCGGTGATCACTTTGCTTACGCGGCCGGCCGGCCACATAGCTCTGGGCAGTGATTGATCAATAATCATGACGACTGTTCCTTCTGTCAAATTGTCTCTCTCCTTTACCCACTTCTGGCGGGTCTGTAGAGACAGTAGGTAGTGCAGTAGGAAACTGTTCCAAAACTTGTCGGCTAATACTTGGCTGTACCTCCACATTCGTCGGCCGTTCGCTTCTTCAGGCCGGTACATTGTCTGGGGTAATGTGGGATCTAGCCGCCCCATCAGGAGTGTGTTGGGGGTAACTGGGTCGATATCCGCCACATCACTGGAGACATATCCGAGGGGCTTCGAGTTAAGTACTCCCTCAATCTCCGTGAGGACTGTCATTAGGACTTCTTCCGCCACAGTCTGGGCCCCAAGTACTGCGTACAGGGCTGTCTTTATGGAGCGCACTTCTCGTTCCCAAGTGCCACCGAAGTGGGGTGCGTTTGGGGGGTTGAATTGGAAATCAACCTGTGCTGGAGCGAGGTGGGTCTTAAGTTCTGGGCCCATAGCTTGGAAGCTCTCTCTCAGCTCTCTTTCGCCGCCTTTAAAGTTTGTCCCATGATCGGACAATAGGGTAGACGGTCTTCCTTTCCGTGATATGAATCTACGGAAGGCCATAAGGAATGAGTCTGTGCTCATGGTCGGGAGAAGCTCGATGTGTATCGCTCTGGTGGTCATGCATTTGAATACAATACCCCACCGCTTCTCGGTTCCTCTTCCTTTCTTTATGTGCAGCGGGCCAAAGCAGTCCATACCCGTTGAGTGGAATGGCTTGTCACTGATTCGGAGGCGACATGGAGGAAGGTCAGCCATCCTTGGTATGCTGGGCTGCGCGCGCCACTTGCGGCAGTCTAGACATGTTCGTTGGAAGCGTCGTACCGCCTCTCTTCCTTGTAGGATCCAGTAACGACGTCTGATTTCCGCGAAGACTCTTTCTGCTCCTGCGTGATGTACATCCTCATCGTATTTCTTTATAATCAGCTCTGTGACCTTGTGTCGGCTGTTCAATACGATCGGGTATTTAATGTCATCCGGTAGATTGGGGGCTCTGCGTAGGCGACCACCCACTCTGATGAGGGTGTGAGCGTCGCTCTCGGGGGCCAGGTGAATTAATCTGCTGTCGGAAGGGACGGGCTTTCCTCCCTGTAGACAGGCCAATTCATCGGGGAACGAGTCTCTCTGGGCTCGCTGCAGTAGAAGCAATTCTGCTTCCTCGTAGTTAGCCGCTGACATATCAGCGGGGGACTTGCACTCCGGGTGGTACCGCAGGAATGTTCTTTGTTCTGCACTCTCTATGGACGTGCAATCGTTTATGTTAGGGTCGGTGGAGGCTACGGTGCTCAATCCACAGAACACAGACTTCTTAATTTCCACCTCCTCTGGACTTGCTTCCCTCGGGATAGGCATGGGCCACTGTCCTTCCGGGAGTCTTAGGAATGCGGGGCCGTCACTGTAGACATTGCGACGGGTGAGGTCATCCAGGGGCATCCCCCGGGTGATGACGTCAGCTGGGTTCTGTTTTGTATCAACGTAGCGCCACTCTGTTTCTCCGGTTAACTCTTCGGTTAAGTCTTGAATCTCGGTGACTCTGACTCCCACGAAGACTTTGTACTTGCATGAGTCCGATTTGATCCAGGCGAGTACCGTCGTGGAATCTGACCACAGGATTGTTCTAGACACCGGTATGGTGAGCTCACGTTGGATGAGCGTGGCTAGGTGCGCTCCGGCTAGGGCTGCGCAGAGCTCTAGACGTGGGATAGATTGTTGCTTGCGTGGGGCTATTCTCGAGCGGGCGAGGACAAATGCTGTGTAGATCTCTTCGTCCGCTGCTGGGTCCTCTGCTACATGTTTCTGTAGTGCAAATGTCGCACAGCAGGGGCTGCACGTCGTTCCGAAGGGGAGGACTTCCCATTGGTAGATGGCTGGGTGCTCATCTCCTGGCTTCTCTCTCCATAGGAACCGTAACAGGGGCTTGTCCGCCTCTACTAATCTCACCTGCAGGAACATTCCTTTAATGTCCCCGCTGATGGCCACCTTTTCCTGGCGGAAGCGGAGTAGAACGCCGAGTAGGGAGGGGCCGAGTGTGGGACCGGGCAGTAACTCTTTATTCAGATTTTGGGATCCGATCTGGTAGCTGCAGTTAAATACTATGCGGTCTTTACCGTTGTGATGGACCTTGTGGTGGGGCACGTACCACGATTCAGTGGTCTGGTCAGCCTCTTTAATGTCCATCTTTGTGACGTGTCCCGCTGTGATGAGCTTCTCAATCTCAGCGCGGTATACACTCTCTTGGGCGGGGTTCTTGGCTAAGCGCCGCTCCGTGTTCAGCAGGTACCGTTCTATGGCGTCTGTCTTGGCGTGGAAAGTAGGCATTCCTTCTCGCCGCAGGAGTGGCGTGGCGTATCTCAACACGCCGTTGACCGGGACTCTCTTGGTCCCTGTCTCGAGGAGGTGAATGGCGTAAATGTCATCTTTAGAGCGAATGTCTTTCTTTCCATTCTTAAAGGGCATTTGTTCCAAGCTCCATAGCCGCTCTACGTGTTGCAGGAGTGCGGTTTCTCCCTCTGTGACTCGGGAGTGGAGACATCTAGTGGCTGTACTTCGGTTGAGAGATTTGGCGAGCGGGCCTTGGAGAGTCCATCCCAAACGGGTCTCGACTGCTGCAGGACAGCCTCGGGGTCCGGTATGAACCCGGTCTATCGGGACAATGAGGTCTGCATGGTCGGAGCCTATCAACAGGGTCGGCATAGCATTGTCTATGAGCGGGATCGGTAACTTGCGCAGATGTGCATATTTCTCCATCAGCTTGGCGACGGGGTATGTGTACCGCGACAGTCCTATTTCTTGGCTGGTGAAAGCGTCTGCAATCTGGTACCGTCGCTCAGGCTGGCCGCTTGCTGCGATAGAGAATGAGACATTCTCGCCCTTTATCGTCTTCAAATCTCGTCTTATTGTCCGAATTGTCATTTGGGTTTCGCTTCCCCGCAGCCCTAGCTGGGCCGCAGCGGAGGCGAGCAGCAGGGTCTTCTCTGACCCGTCATCGAGGACGGCGTAAGTGTCCAGGACTTTATTCTGGTAGCTTAGTGTCACACGCACTACTTTTAGGAGTACTCGGGCTCCACTGCTGCTGGCGGGATCGATGTACATGACGCTCGCTTTGCGGCTGGATGGTGCAGGTGAAGGGCGCCGTCTGTTACTGTCGTGAAGTATGTCCAGATGGGCTCCATCGCACTTGGTGCACCTTTTCTTTAAGCGGCATTCGGCTGCCATGTGTGAGCGCGCACAGCGAAAACAGCGCTTGTTGGACTTTATCCATTGACCTGCTTCCTCCGCGTTCAGCTTGGGGAAGGAGTCACATTGCGCTAGCCAGTGTTCTTTCTCACAGTAGGGGCACACTATCTTCCACTTCTCCGTTCTGGAGGGGGTACTGTGGCTCCTGCTGCTCGGTACTGACTCCGATTGGTGCATCACAGTCACCGATCTTCTTCCATCATTTAGTCGTCTGGTTCCTTCTCTGGAGCCAGGGGTGCTCCGTCCGAATGTATCTAGCCGTAGGCTGCTGACTTCTCTCGCCAGGAAGTCTGCTAGATCGAGGAGGTTCGGTTCGGGGGCCATTCGGGTCTCTGTGGTCCCTCTGCCGCCTAAAGCGCTCCTGACGAGCGGGCGGCAGCTTCTCCAGGATCCTTTCCACATTTGAGTTGGCGTAAAGTTCATACTTCCCCTTCTCTCTTTGCGCTCCCAACATCCCTACCAGGGACTGCACTCTGATGGACAGGTCGTCCAGTGCTCGATTGTCTATTGCTGGGGGTAAGCGGTCGATGTGTCGGATCTCCTGGATCACGTAATCCCATATGCGCCCATACCTCTGGTCCAATGCTACCAGCGCTGCTGTGTATGGGGTGGTGGAAGTCGCGTAGGCGAGCGCTATATTATGTGCGTGGGGCACCTTTAAGTGCTGCAGTAGGATGGCGTATTTGTGGCGTTCATCCAATACATCCACCAACATGGTCTCCAGACACATGCGGAGTTCTGTATACTGGGCCCGGTTCTCTTGGGTGAAGTCGGGTACCATAGGCGTGCCAATGTATGACGCTGACTGTGGATACATCGGCGAGCGTTGGGGGAGAGGCCTCCTAGGCGAGTCTCCTCCCGCTCCTTGGTATGGGCTGGTACTGGCAGTGTACCATGGCCCGCTTGTCCAGGTGCTGTTCCTCGGTGCGGGTCGTGCGTCGTGCTCACCCGTGTATAGAGTCGGGGGTCTGTAGCGCAGCTCCGCGGGAGTATAGCCTGGGCTGTACCGGACCTCCTGGTCCGGTAGAGTACTGTGCTGTCTTCGGGCGTGGTTCTCCTCCTCTTCCTCTTCGTCTTCAGTTAGGTCATCCAGTGCTTGTAGTCTCTGGTTTAGCCTCTCCACAGGATATGCTGCTCCTTCCCGGTTGCTAGGTCTCGCTTGGACCGGTGGGGGGAGGTGGTCTGTGGGGGGTATAGACCTCGTCTGTTGGTCAAGTTCAGGGTTGTTTACTCGGCTAGGGGATGCCGCCCTGGAGGTGTGTCTAGACGAGTTCCTGGAGCCTCTGGCGGAGGGAGAGGGTGTTGTCCGTCTGATCAGCTGTTCTATTAGTTGCGACTGCTGTCTGTCGCGCGCTGCGTCCCGTTGAGCACCGGCTCGTTCTCGGGCCACATTCTCTTCCATCTGAATGCGTCTTATTTCTAGACGTATCTGCTCGTGTTCGCTTCGCTGCTGGATCTGCAGTCGGTCGCGTTCAGCAGCGGCGTTCAGGCTGATGAGGAAGGCCTGCTGTAGGGTCCTCTCTGCCTCGCTGGAAGAAGGCGGTTGTATAGGGGAGCCTTCCCTCGGGGTACTCCTTGCGGAGCCTTGGAGCTCTATCTCCACGGTGCTCTCCCCGTCTTCTTCCGTGCCGAGTTCTCTCTCGGTAGCGTTGTATTCCTCCCGGGACTCATCGGGGACTACTTCTTCAGTATTGGCGGGGTGTGAAGTCATGTCTGGTTCCCACTGGTCCCCACCGTGAACTTGGTCAGTTACATTAGAGCCCGTAGGGGCCTCTATGGTCGGGGTAGTCTGGGCGTTGGGGTTAGACATACTTTTACTTTCTAGTTTTACCGCGTTTACTGTTAGTAGAAGACTAGGTTGTTGACTGACAGCGTAAGCCTCTAAGTACTGAGGGAGCCGTCGTTCGCGCTGCGGGCGTTGGTTAGGAGGATCGTTTCGTGGAGTGTTCATCATAGGCCATTTCAATATTAATAACACTATATTAATATTACACTAATTACCCTCCGGCTCGAAGGACCAATTGTAACTGAGGGGTACAATTCCCTGACTGTATTACTAGATATGATACTTACTACCACTACCTTTGTACTTAATATTCGGCCACCCAGTACACGGCATAAATATATTATCATGAACACTCTCACGTAGATGAAACGGATCCAACACAAATGTACGAATTAGAAACAGGTCTTTATTTCCTACACAGCGATGGTGTGTAGAATAAGCACTTAATCACTTAATTACATTTATGAATTGAAATAGTATGCACTTTTATGGCAAGGAGTATTCGTCGGTATATCAATAGATAATGTCCAATCTCTGAAGGCGCAGGTGGTAAATATACGACCTGGAATAGTTAAGGAATAACAGCAATGATACTTTAATGATTATAGGCTGGATACACTAGAGGGGGTTAATCCGGTCGCTTGTAAGCCGACAGGAGTAGGAGGGGGGGGGGGGGTAGAATCCAGCTGCCTCGTCCGGCCAAGGGTATCCCAGGAGAACCCACTGTAGTGCCGTTCAATGCGCCGGCGATCCTTGGACCACAGATGAAAGCAGGTGGACTCTTTGTGGGCCGGCTCTCTCCGGTCCACGGGGGAGAGATGTGGAGAGACCTCGTCTTGCAGAGCGTCTCCTCACCTTGCTTCCTCTCCAGGGGGGGGGGTTCCAACACACGGTAGTGTCGGGGGTCTTTATCCATAGAATAATCAAAGTATCCAAAGCATAATCCGTGCCTGGGAAGGCGGGCTGTCGTCGGTAGAATAATCCGGTATACAGGTCCACTCGCTCGTCGGCTCTGGGGCTCCTCGGGTGCAGCTTCACATAGGGTCAACCACCCTGGGTAAGCAGCCAGTTCTCTGCCCGAAACGATGGGGTACTGACTACGGTAGTATTCTCACCGCACGAAGCACTATATATTAACAGACTATTATTAGCTTAATAGACTACGTCCAACTCGACGATATAGTGCCAAATATGACTATTCAAATATTAATATACACGATGTCTCAATACCGATGGTAGGCCGAACTTGGCCTTACTCCCACACGTGGCATCGCGGGGAGGCTTTACGTCTGTGACTCTATTGGAGGGTAAGAAACTGGACTGAAAAGAAAGTCCTACTTTAGTAGCGCAGTATATATACGCACTATGAACAAATAGTCCCATTAGTGGTGCGGTAGCCAAATTCCTACGCGGAACTAGGACTTGTTCGTACATGTCGAGCGGTACGTTTGAACTGGGTCTGAGGGGTATGGCAGCCTGGCACCAAGGTCTCGACCAATAGTAGAATGGAGACTATTATGGGATGTTCAGTAGGCTAGAATGGATATTCAATGCATATTGTACTAGGAATATACAAGGGATATCAGGGAATATTAGAGAATATACAAATACAATTAAATATATATATATAAATAAATATATATATTCGGTTTAATCTGGCCCTTCACAACAGTAACCAACGACCTACTGATGGCGGCGGATGCTGGAACCCCATCCATTCTGGTCCTTCTTGACCTATCGGCAGCCTTCGACACGGTGGATCATCCCATCTTACTGGACTGTCTCCACTCCAATGTCGGACTCCGCGACCTAGCCCTTGGCTTATTCCAGTCCCTCTTGGCTGGTCGAACTGAGTGTGTCTCCCTTGGAGGCACAACATCCTCCAACCACCCTGTCACCTGCGGTGTCCCCCAGGGATCCGTCCTCGGCCCCCTGCTGTTCACCCTGTACATGCTCCCCCTCGGCCGCATCATCGGCCGGCACGGTGTGTCGTTCCACTGCTACGCTGACGACACCCAGCTATATATCCGGATCACACCATCATCACCTTCATCACCCCCCACACTGACCGCTTGCCTGGAGGAGACTAAGGCGTGGATGAACCACAGGTTTCTCCAGGTCAACAGTTCCAAAACATAAGCCATGCTGATCGGTACCCCACACCAGGTCCGGTCAACCACCATCACCACCATCTCCTTCTCCGGTCAGGACATTCCCCTCTCCACCCTTGTCACCAACTTGGGCGTGAAAATGGACCCCCACCTCACATATGAAACACACATCAAACACCTCTGCAAGACCTCTTTCTTTCACCTCCGAAACATCACTAAACTCCGCCCCTCACTCACCCTGGCAGATTCCGAGAAACTCGTCCACACTTTTGTTTCCTCCAGGCTGGACTATTGCAATGCACTCCTCATCGGGATCCCTAGTAAAAGCATTAAAAAACTGCAAACCATCCAGAATGTCGCTGCTAGGATCCTGATGAGGGTGCGCAAATATGATCACATCACCCCCACCCTCAGATCCCTTCACTGGCTCCCCGTGGAACACAGGATTGAGTACAAGGTGTCCCTCCTCACTCACCAGTGCGTACATGGTTGTGCCCCTGCCTATCTCAAGGAACTCCTCACCCCCCAGTCCTCCTCACGTTCCCTCCGCTCCGGCACAGCCTACCTCCTCAAAGCCCCCAGGACTAAGCTGCACACCATGGGCGATCGCGCCTTCTGCTCTGCCGCACCCAGACTTTGGAATGCTCTCCCCATCCACCTGAGAGCACCACAATCCGTCGAGGCTTTTAAAAGGGGCCTAAAAACATTTCTTTTTAACAAGGCTTTGCCTGAATTTTCTTTTACTTTTATTTTTACTTCTATTCATTTTATTATTATTTTTATTTTATTTTACTCTTAGGTTCTTCCATTTCACTGGTTGTTAGTCTTTTTAATTGTTTTTATTAATTTTTAATTGTTTTATTCATTTAACTTTTGTCTATATCTCCTGTAGCACTCTGAGATTCTCACGAATATAAAGTGCGGTACAAATTGAATCCATTATTATTATTATTATTATTATTATTATTATTATTATTATTATTATTATTATTATTATTATTATTATTATTATTACTATGCAGCACAGCTTAGAACAGTAGCATGCTGGTGCAAATGGAAATACATAGAAACCAAAAGAGAGGGATTCAAAGTGCAGGCACTAATAGGAGATAGTGAGCTGTTCAGAAGACAGGAACAACTACTAGACCCAATTACCAAATGCACTATAAACGTATGGAACACAATAGTAAAGAAATACAAGCTAGAAAAAGAATCCAAGATACTGAGATGGATAACACACGACAACAAATTCAAACCAGGGATAGACGACCACGGGTTCAAAAGATGGGAACGGGGGGGGGGGGGGGGGGGGGGGGGTATGACAGCAATATGTACAATGATAGAAGGAGGGGAGATGCAGACTCTACAAAAATTTAAAGAAAAATTCGGACTAGAGTATAGAACTAGAATAGAGACCACTTTAGCTATTTACAGATTAGAGACAGATTACTATAACAAAGAAATAAAACAAGACAGAGACAAAGAACAGAATGGGATAATTAAGATAATGGTAAAATCATATGAAGGAAGGAATGGGAGGGTTATATCAGCACTATATCAGGCAATAATGGACAGTAAGGAAATTACAACCTTGTATATAAAAGAAAAGTGGGAGAAAGAATTAGAAATAGAGATAACAGAGGAGGAATGGTATAACACATGCAAGATACAACAATCATCAACCACAGGATCAAGGATATGGAGGGAAGTGTGGGTGGAAAAACATAATTAGATTCTTTATAACACCAGAAATACAGGGCAATTACATGCCAACACAAAAGCCATGTTGGAGAAAATGTGGGCAAGAAGTAGCGAACCACACGCACATATTCTGGGAATGTCAGAAAATAAGAAACTACTGGGAGGAGATAGGAGGGATAATAAATGAAATAGTAGGATATGAAATACCCCAGACAGGTCAAGTACTATACCTAGGGAACTTAACACAGAAAGAAATTCAGGGAGAAGACAAATATCTGATTAAGGTACTATTAGTAGCAGCCAAGAAAGCATTGACTAAACTGTGGTACAGGGTAGAAGCACAGACAAAGGAACAATGGACAGAGATAATAGAGGGGATACAGGAAATGGAGAGAATCACACATATGCTGAGGCTGCAAGAGGAGAAATTTGAGTCAAAATGGGAAAAGTGGGAGGAATATAGGAAGAAAGGAAACGACATCACAGAAGAATGAAAAAGAAACAAGAAAATAAATTGAAATGTAAATAAACAATGTATGGACCGATGAACCCATGTCACAAATTTTTATTTATTTTTGTCCCCCTTTTATTTGTTTTTTGATATTATTTTTGTATAAGTTTGTCACTAACTGTATTGTCTTTGATGTTAAAAAAATTGCAAATAAAAATGTAAGTAAAAAAAAAGAAAAGAGCAGTGCTCAAATTCGAGAACCAACATCTGCTTTTCGCCGTGTCTGTTCTGCACTGCACCTGGGTCCAACACACCTACCCAACCGTAACAGATCGACTGACCATAATGTACCTAGCTGAGGCAGAACAGATTCGCTCTGTGCTGACGACACAGGGAGTGAAGGAGCACATTATGGCAGCACAAAAGTCAATGCTGACATGTTGTCTAGGATTTGCCTAGAGTAGCCAATTGCAATTCACAATTTTGTGTTTGGAATTGACTGCATATTGCGACATCATGACTTAAAGGGGAACTATCTTATAAATGGCCTTTTTGAGTGTTTAGCATTGTTTCCTAGCTATGTGAATTTATATTAATATGATCTATGTCTCAAAATTCTCATATTGGCGCATTCTTCCAATTCTCCTCTCACAATATTCACCCTCACTGAACTGAGTCGTTTGAAAATGTGCCTATATGTGATGTCATATAGTCACTGCTGCATGTTAATGTGGCTCCTCAGGCACCAGCACCTGCACCCCAGTCCACATCAGCTCAAAACAGCTCGAGATCTTGAGGTAGAAAAATGCTGTTTTTGAGGACTTGATTAGAAATACAAAACAATGAATAAAAAAAATATATATATTACAGAGGTGTTCCATAGACTCACAGGAATTGTGTAAAAGTGCCCAAATAGTGAAAGAAATAGTAAAATAGTTCCCCTTTAAACATTTTAAAAACCAGGTATCTCATGTAGCCTACAGCATCATGCACCGCATCCAATGGGCAGCTATGGTGGGGAGTGAGGTCCAATGAGGTGAAAGGTCAGATTTAGGTAGGGGTGGGTTTATACATGAGATGCCTGGATTTTTAGGGTTTCCCCATAATTATAAACAAATAAAAAATTACTAAGAGAAACTCACTGCAAGTGGTGGACAAAGTCCATAATTCATTTACTGAACTAAAAGTAGAAATACCCCTGCTGAATAGTGTCTTAAATACCAAAAAAAAGTACCCTACTGAACCACGTAGACTCAACCACTAAATGATGTACTTGTTCCACAAAATGATGTTTGTGAGCCTACACTGTCCTCACTTAAAGCACTTTAAATACTGGTACCTCAAAGCTGCACTTAAGTACTTGAGTAAAGAGAGTTTCCACCCTGCCCTTTGGTTTACACTGTGCATCTAGATAAAAGGCTGTAGGACAAATAGACATCGGACAGAAAAGAGAAAATCCAGCCACGGTTCGATCCTTGGGTCTCCGGACAGCGTGTTTGCTCTGAGTCAGATCTTTGGTCTGTTATCGGATATTAACCGAGACGGAACATGATTTCTAAATGGGTAAACAGATACTGTAGAGGACAGAGTGCAGTCACTCATGGGTATGAAGATACTGATTAGACATGGTGGAAAGCACTAATGGAGGACATTGGCTCCGGTCTACGGGACTAGTTAACATGGCTAATAATTAGATAGATAGGCATGTTTAAATTTGGCATGCTATAAAGACACAGTGAGTAACTTCATTTTCAGGATGTTCAATAAAATCTTTTAAAAAGATCTCCTTTCGAAGCCACAGGCTTCGATGGGATTTATCCTCATCACCTAGCAGCGTGTGGGTTATTTCCCCTCGCCTCATGTACTGCTCTGTCCTTGAACAGACACACATGCGTCTCAGTGACGTTTATCAACCCAGGCAGTAACTCCTCCTTCTACCCAGCACGCCACCATTCAACCATCAATCTACCAGTGGTATCAGTAACCCTGTCAGCTGTACAATACCACATGTGAGAGAGAATCCTGAGAAAGAAACACTCTGAAGATGATTTAACAACGGCTATCGTTAAAGGCAGGATGGCCTAGAGGTAAAGAGGCCGTTCGATCCCCGACGGGAAGGTGTATTCCGGCTGTGAGATGGTGATTGAAAGGTGGCTGGTAATACATCTACGGTGCCCAGTATCCTGCCCTTGAGCAAGGCACTGAACCCCAAAACTGCTCCAGGCTACCCTGTGCTCTGACCTCTCTGATGAAATGCATACGTGTGGGGGACTGTGTGTATGTGTAACTTGGAGGGATATGCGAAAAGACAAATTTCAATTGTCTTGTCTACATTAACAATCAAATAATCTTCTTCTTCTATTGATCATTATGGAAACCGAAGGAGCTCTCAGAATTCAGAGAAAACACAGGAAAGAAAGAAACATGTATTTTCTATCCAGGACAGCATTCTCTCGCTCTCTGTTTGGTGTCACACTGAGCCGTTGCCCAGCGGTGAGGTCAGTGTGACCTGCCTGCTGGCAGTCTGGCTATGAGGACGGTGGAGGAACAAACAGCACCTAGCAGAGCCCCGAGCACAGACTCCCAGAGTGCCGCTGGGCTGTTGTCCTGGCGCTCTCCGTTGTAAGAGGATGGTTGGCATTGTAGATGACATGTATATGTGTGTGTGTGTGTGTGTGACACAGTGAAAGAGAGAGCGTGAGAGTGTGTGTAAATGGACTGCATTTATATAGCGCTTTCATCCAAATCGCTTTACAACTTAGGTCCCACATTCACCCATTCCACTCACACATTCACACACTGACGGCGGAGGCGACCATGCAAGGTGCCAATGTTTGATAATATTCTGTTTGGTATTATGATGACATATGACATACCGTAATAATAATCCTAAGAATTCTCAAATGATTGAGTCCCTTTTCCTCCCAAAAACCACAGTGCAGCTCAAACACTTTTATTCATGCTACCAATAAGACATCAAATCAATAATAGTACACCTTAGAATTTCTTTCTTTCTTTCTTTTATCCCAAAAACCACACAGTGCAGCTCAAACACTTTTATTCATACTACCAATAAGACATCAAATCAATAATAGTACACCTTAGAATTTCTCTTTCTTTCTTTCTTTCTTTCTTTCTTTCTTTCTTTCTTTCTTTCTTTCTTTCTTTCTTTCTTTCTTTCTTTCTTTCTTTCTTTCTTTCTTTCTTTCTTTCTTTCTTTCTTTCTTTCTTTCTTTCTTTCTATACAGTCAGTTCCTGCCCAGACTCTGTTATAGATGTGTTCCTCTGTGTCTTCGTATCTCTGCTTCTGTAGGTCCCTATTGGCACGGAGACAGATGGTATGAACATCCTGGGCCTGGTGCTGTTTGCCATGGTGTTCGGCGTGGCACTGCGCAAGCTGGGAGAGGAGGGCGAGGAACTAATTCGATTCTTCAACGCCTTCAATGAAGCCACCATGGTGCTGGTGTCCTGGATCATGTGGTAAGTGGTCCCATAATGACCCCGATCACGTCACGCCCCTTTGGGAGGTAAACTGTATTTCTGGAGGGTTAGATCGGCAATGCCACTAACTTACTCGCTTTCTAAAAGTCAGAAATCTATCATAATTAATAAGATTGAAACTGCACGATTCCCAATACAAGTGGGGCCTCAGACCCTGGAGGTGGGTGGGACCTGTGCAGGAACCCCTCTTGGGGTTGGACATTTTAACACAGAAATCTATTACAACCTTTTTATTTTGTATTCAATTGTATGCCTATGGCTATGTTGTGTCTACTTCACTGCTGTGCAGCACTTTCGGCTGCAATTCTTGTATAAAAGGTGCTATACAAATAAAGTTTATTATTATTATTAGTGTGGGTGACCTGGCGAAGCCAGGTTGCCACCCACACTATAGATATCTATACTCTTTTTATTTCTTCTTTATTCCACCGATTTTGCCAACACCGCTCGTGCCAGAGCATTCGCGCCCCATACACGTGAAAGGTATCAAAACGAGCGGCTTGCCTATGGCAAAAGCGGTCTTCGAACTCGTAAAAGTTTCACCGCACCGTCTGGCTACGAATCGACTTTAAACGGTAACATTTCGGTGTAATCTTTTTTCCCCTACCTTGGGTGAATTGCGAGTGTGATCTCAATTTTGGACGTAGAAATAAAACAAACACATCAAAACGATGACACGGCTGTCAGCCCGCTCACAAAAGAAAAATAAATGGAATTGGACATTTATATCTCAACTGACGACCATTTCTTTGAAGGTTCTCCTCCCCATTGACCGCCATGCAAATCCACTCTAGGAATCGCTTTTTTCTAACTCTTTTTTAGCCTTCTGTTCCGATCGCCGAAGGAGTGCCACAATATCGCACGAATGCCACAATATCGCACACAACCCTTCGCCTACTCGTTGTAGTGCTCATGTGCGCGTCACAACGCTTCATCTCTTATAGTTTTCTTTTAATCAACGTGACAATGCAGTCATGCATCTGCCTCCATAGAAATGCATTGGATAGAAAATGCAAGTCATAGTAATTGCGTCACCTGTGGCTCACTCATGATTGGTTCAGCTGTGTGGCTCGTGGCTGAGCTGCCAATTCTCCACTTGCACAATCTGAATGTAGCCATTTCCGGCTGACTTCCGGTTGCCAATAGCACTTCCTGTCCCATCCAAATACATTGGTTTTAGCTACTTTTCTCCCCTTATTTAAACAACTTTGTCGTCACAGAGAGGCAATGAAACGTTTGTATTATTATAGTATAGAATGTATTTAATAAGCAAACGTTTGTCAGCAGGGTTTTTGGGCTGTATTTCATGTAAAAACGTTTACTGTTAGTTTCCTTGCTCAGCCAGCATTAGCTAACCGAAGCTAGTGGTTAAACAGGCCGGATTAGCTTTGAGCTAACTATCTTTCCCGACCCATGTATTCATTCCATTCTAAACATAACGTTAGTTTACAAAACATGACCCGTCTATATAACGTTGAGGAACAAATTATATAGACGGGTAATGTTTTGAACAACTAACGTTACGTTTAGAATGGAATGCATCGGCAAAGATCCGTTAGCTCAAAGCTATTCCGGCCAGTTTATCAACTTCCTGTCATTTAGAAATATGATTTTATAGTGAAAATCATTACCAAAACGTCCGGAAAAACCTAACGGGAGCATTATAGACGGTCATACAAATGTACAAATGCTATAAGGTGGCAAGAAATGCACTATAAACAATACTTTATGCATCGGCAAAGATCCTTAGCTCAAAGCTATTAAGGCTAATGCTGGCTAACAAGAGGCTAGCGCAAGAAACGACGCCGCAAAGTATTGTTTATAGTGCATTTCTTGCCACCTTATAGCATTTGTACATTTGTATGACCGTCTATAATGCTCCCGTTAGGTTTTTCCGGACGTTTTGGTAATGATTTTCACTATAAAATCATATTTCTAAATGACAGGAAGTTGATAAACTGGCCGGAATAGCTTTGAGCTAACTATCTTTCCCGACCCATGTATTCATTCCATTCTAAATGTAACGTTAGTTGTTCAAAACATTACCCGTCTATATAATTTGTTCCTCAACGTTATATAGACAGGTCATGTTTTGTAAACTAACGTTATGTAAAACTCGGAAGATTCCGAAAACTCGGAAACATCAAAAATCCGAAAAAGTTCAAAAACTCGGAAAACTCGGAAACATCAAAAATCCCAAAAAGTTCAAAAACTCGGAAAAGTCTGAAAACCGGAAAAATCCGAAAACTCGGAAAACTCGAAAAAAATCCAAAAAAAAATTAAAACTCGGAAAAGTCCGATCTTCAAATGGTCTATGTTGACCACTCCCCCGATCATTAGGCCACGCCCCCTTTTTGTATCCTTTGAACCATTTGTCATAGAGACTCGCGAGAGACCCTCTCCCCCGTTGGCCGGCGGTGCACAGGCATCACCCACACTTTCTCAATTTCCCCCGCGCGGAATTGTCTAGTTATTATTATTATTACAATCTGTAAGGATAGAAAGAGGAGGAGTCAGTCTCCTCATTGCATCCAGGAAAGGTGCTTGTCCTCAAAGTTACCCGATGTAGTAGGGAAGCTGTAAAAACAAATCAGACACAAAGGGGACATTATTCAAAGTGACACCACGCTGCAGGATGTCTCCGCTGAGCCTCCTGGGAAATAAGCGATTATGACCCCCTCTCCTGTAATGTCCTCATAACATTCCCCTATTTGTCACTGACCTTTTCACTCCAGGTTTGGTCCCTGTCTTCATGTCTCCACGTCACAAGTCCCGTCCTCTTTTGTCTGCCAGGTACGTCCCCATCGGCATCATGTTCCTGGTGGGAAGTAAAATCGTGGAGATGGAGGATGTGGTTCTCCTAGTCACCAGCCTGGGGAAGTACATCTTCGCCTCTATCCTGGGTCACATCATCCACGGAGGAATAGTTCTACCCCTCATCTACTTTGGTTTCACCCGGAAGAACCCCTTCAGCTTTCTGTCGGGCCTCATCACGCCTTTCACCACCGCCTTCGCCACCTGCTCCAGGTAGACAGTACCTGACTTTAACCTTCTGTATTGTCACAGTGAAAGGGTTACCCCTTTGGTAGTGTGGTAGTGAAAGGGTTAACATTCTGTATTGTCGCAGTGAAAGGGTTTAAGTTTAAGTTTATTTGGATCCCCATTTCTTCCCCTATTTCTATCCCCTATTCTTCCTGGGGTCCATAACACGTAAAATGCAGTTACAGACTTTATACTCTCACAAACATTCACATGGCATACAGACAATTAAAACAACAATACATACTCCTAATCAAATTCATAATACAATACAACAATACATACTCCGAATCAATTCATAATACAATACAACAATACCTACTCATAATCAATTCATTATACAATACAGCATAATAATCTAATTTAGCTTTTTCATACATTATCTATGTTCATATCAACCAATTATACAATCTTCTAATAATATATCCATATCAGACACATACATTTTCATTTACATATATCCCTATCTATCTCCTCAGACACATACATTTTCATTTACGTACATATATTAGGGAATGTAAATGTTTGGTACTATATTTGCTATTCTCCTGCGTTACATGTCTGGGAAGAGAGTTTCATTCCTGCATACCACGGAACATGACAGTTTGCTTCATTGCATTTGACCTCACTTTTGGAAGTGTAAAACCTCGTGCAGAAGCATGTCTGGTGGAATGGTCGTGTCTGTCAAGACTTATCGATAAATTGTCATATAAAATTTAGGGGATCTGTGTAACAAGAATATTCCTAGTGAATACAAGGAGTGAGCAGAGTAACCAATGTAATGTTTGACAAGTAACCAAGTTAAACAACTGCATCGCTGCAACATTAGTTCATTAGACATTAGTAGTGTGGTAGTGAAAGGGTTAACCTTCTGTATTGTCGCAGTGAAAGGGTTACCCCTTTGGTAGTGTGGTAGTGAAAGGATTAAGCCCGCCCCAGAGGATTGTTATTGGTTGAAGAAATTAAAACTACCCAATAACCCCCCCCCCCCCCCCAGCCTAAATCCTAAGAACTTTCTGCCAGACCTTCTCTCTACACAGTGCTAAGTGTAGTGCAATCCAACCATTCTGAAACTTGCTGTATGTTGTGTAAATTTCTGACTTGCCCAATATTTCTCAAAATGCAACTGTAACCTAATGAGTTGCATCTCATTTTACCTAGCCTCCATCTACAGCTGCTGTTAGATGAATCCAGTGAGGCTCTTTATCAACTCTCTTGTAGCATTTCTGATAATACAACTTAACGGTCCTATATGCCGTATGGTGAAGGCTGAGAAGTGTCTAGAAAACGATTCTCGTTCCCACCTCGGCGGACTACACAATTTTCACTCTGGGTGAAAGATATATTGGTGTAGATTTAGGAAGAAAAAGTTCTCCATTGACAAACTAGCCCGTTTTGCGCAATCAGAATTTTTAAGTCGGGACTAGATCTTTCCTCGCGAACGGATACTGGGTCATACTAGGACCGCTACTGTTCCTAATTTATGCAAATAAATGTACGGAATTTATTTATGGAATGTCATCAGCTTGTGACTGCAACTTGTTACTGTTCGCGGACGACTCAGCCCTGCTGGTCTCTGACAAGAACAAGTTACAGGTTGAAAAAACCCTCAGCTCGGAACTAGGCAAAATCTGCATCTGGCTCGCTGATAACAAACTATCATTACACCTGGGTAAAACAGAGTCCATTCTCTTCGGTTCAAATAACAAACTCAGCAAGACCGACGGCTTCTCAGTTACAGTGGGTGACATTATTGTCACAAGGAAAGATGAAATTACATACCTAGGTTCCATCCTAGAGGCAAATCTCTCCTGTGACAAAATGGCATCCAATGTAATAAAAAAAAGTCAACCAACGAACTTGATTCTTGTACCGGATCTCCTCTCTGGTAAACAAGAATACCCTGAAGACTCTGGTTCAAGGGTACTACGACTATGCTTGCACCTCATGGTACCAAAGCACCTCAAAGGCGCTAAAAACAAAATTACAAACATCTCAAAACAAACTGGTCAGACTACTGCTTGACCTTACTCCTAGAACCCACCTCACCCCTGCCCACTTTGACAACCTAGGATGGCTTAGAGTAGACGACAGAGTACAGCAACTTGCAATGGGCCTGGTCTACAAGATACACTACATGACTAAGGTACCCATGTACGTACATGTCAAAATACTTCCCAAAGGTCAGAGAATACCACGACCACAACACCAGAGGGAGCTCCACAAATCATGTTAAACCCAGATTCGGCTCAAACAAGGGACTAAACACGTTTAGCAATTATGCCACATCAATGTGGAACGCCCTACCCACAGCTGTAAAGGAATGTGAATCACTACCCACTTTCAAAACCACTCTCAAAGAGCACCTACGAGAGACTGCAATTCGAAACTGGCCCCTGTAAATGTCCTAACGCAACCCCCTCCAATGTACAATAAATGTCCTATTAAACCCAATAATACACGAGACCCTCTTCTTGGACTAAGTAAGGTTTTGTCGGTAATCCAATGTACAGTTACCCACCCCGCCTACCCAACCCCACCCCCACCCCCACCCCAGTGGAGGCTGCTGACCAAATTTGTAGGTGAAGCACAAATTATTATATTATATTATATATTAAATAATATTTTTAAAACATCCCCCACTGTGTGTCAGTGGTCAGTGGACACAGATGAAAACATATTAACATTAGGTGACAGCGGACCTGACCAGATGAAAACATATTAGGTGACAGCGCACCTGACCAGATGAAATCATATTAGGTGACAGCGCACCTGACCAGATGAAATCATATTAGGTGACAGCGCACCTGACCAGATCAAAACATATTAGGTGACAGCGCACCTGATCAGATCAAAACATTTTAGGTGACAGCGCACCTGACCAGATCAAAACATATTAGGTGAAGGTGACAAGGAAGCCACAGACTCATACCCCCCCGACACTCAACTAACCGCCTCGGACAGTCCTTCATACCAGTGGCCATCAGGCTCCACAACAGTGGGCAGCGACTGCTGCCAGACATCGACCTAGAACTAATAGGAACCCAAGTAGGACAATAACACTACCTTATGCATACTGCACCTTATGTGGATACTGTGATACTGTGAATAATGAATAATGTATATTTCAGTTAGTTAGATAGTAAATTATATTGACCTATTTTGTTTACACTGCTTGTGTTGTTTTCACTACCTGTACCCCCCCCCCTTCCCCCATGCTGCTATGATGCCTGAATTTCCCCCAAGGGGATCAATAAAGGAATATCTTATCTTATCTTATCTTAAAAGGAAAGATGAAATTACCTACCTGGGTTCCATCCTATAGAGGCAAATCTTTCCTGTGACAAAATGGGATCCAATGTAATAAAACTAAGTCAACCAACGAACTAGATTCCTGTACCGGATCTCCTCTCTGGTAAACAAGAATACCTTGAAGACTCTAACAGGAGCACTCATTCAAGGGTACTACGACTGCTTGCACCTCATGGTACCAAAGCACCTCAAAGGCACTAAAAACAAGATTACAAACATCACAAAACAAACTGGTCAGACTACTGCTTGACCTTACTCCTAAAACCCACCTCACCCCTGTCCACTTTGACAACCTAGGATGGCTTAGAGTAGACACAGCAACTTGCAATGGGCCTGGTCTACAAGATACACTACACCACCAAGATACCCATGTGCATGTCGAAATACTTCCCAAAGTGAATACCACGACCACAACACCAGAGGGAGTTCCACAAATCATGTTCAACCCAGATAAAATAATTTAAAAAGTTAAAAAAAAAAAAAAAAATTAATAAAAGAAAATAGTCATAACTTAGAAATGAGATTGCATAGGTCTATGAATCGATATCGCGATTCTGTTTCGATTAATTGCCCAGCCCTACAGTGTGTACAGTAAGTTAGCTTGGTGATTATCATTGTGATGTAGGCTAAGCTGGCTAGCTACTGTTAGCATACAAGCACTGTAGCCTACTTACTTTTTCATCCACAACGTTTTTTCTGATCCAGATGCATAAATCCACTTCTTCATGTTGCTCAGTTGCTGGTTTATACTTCGGTCCTAATGTTGGCGCAAAGTTTAATTTAGCCTGACTTGACTTGTTATAGCTGTACAGCTTACTAACTACTAAACAACAACTTTCTCATAGTCTCAATTTTCACATAGTCAAAATGGGTCCAGCTGCATGTGTGGTCCAGCTGCATGTGTGGAGGATAGGTTTAGCTCGGGCCAATCTCAAGTTTCTCAAGTTTCTTTATTAGTTGTCATACAGAAGTACAGAATACTTTCATACAAAATGCTTATTTATGTTACATTTTGTATAAAAGTATTCTGTACTTCTGTATGACAACTAATAAAGAAACTTGAGAAACTTGAGATTGGCCTGAGCTAAACCTATCCTCCACACATGCAGCTGGACCCATTTTGACTTTGCAATGCAGCAATCTCTGATTGGATTTGCAAGGCTGCCAATCATATTCAACCTCCGTGTATTGGATGTCAAGGGCTGTCAATCAATCAATCCTCCATTCAATGGCAAGAGTTTAACTGCACAGACCGTGCTTAGATGAAGTTAATAGCCTATTTTGATTCGCTGTTATTTATTATTTATTTAACAATGGGTCACACCTGTGAAGTTTTCTTCACGAATAATTACTGCAGGCAATACTGCAGTGCAGGCCTGCTCAGAGCTGTCAATTTTGGCCATTTTTGAAGAAAAAATTATTCACTGGCATTTCTTTTACAGAGGAAAACATTTATAATAAAAAAATAATAATAATAATAATTTAAAAAAAAATATATATATATATATATAGTTTTTTTTTTTTATATATATATAGGTATATGTAAATTAATAATAATTATGAATTATGAGTGAATTTGTGTTTCACGTGTTGTCATAGAGAAACCTCCACTGCCCCACCCCCACCCCACCACCTCCTATGTACAGTTTCCCCCCCACCCCACCTACTCAACCCCCCCCTCCACCCCACCTACCAACCTCCTACCTACCAACCTCCTCCAATGTACAGTGTCTTCGTCAAATGTATATACTCTCTTTTTTAGACTCTTCCTGTATCAAAAACAGTACTGTATTTGTAAATCTGGTATGTCATAAATGTATAGATGTAGCAGTACTGTCTATCTGTATGTCATGTATGTCATATTATGTTATGATGAATTGAAAATGGGGGACCCTGATGTAAACAAGACGGAAGTCTTTCTCTGGTCTGCATCCCCTTAACAATTGTGTGTATTGAGCTGTACTGTATTGTACCCATTCTGCAATCTGTTAATACAATTTTCAATCAATCAATCAATCACTACAGAGTTTGATTTGACGTAATTGGTGCGAGTTCGGTCACGTATTTTGCGCTCGACCAATAGCAGCTCTCTTTGTTGCGAGGATACGGCCGTCGGGCGACAACAAATGACATCGACAGAGTAACGTTACGGACGAAAATGGACAAAAAACACCTTCTAAAGTTCGCAAAAAGGTTTCTAAACAATGTTATATGCATCTCACGTCCATTCAGAAAGAACGTGTATAAGATTTTACACAGACACGGTGGGATAGATATATAAACTGCGTTGAATGGTGGCTTAACCTACCAGGCCAGAATCATACCATTACGGAGACATACAAAGGGGGGGTTGGGTTTGGACATTTACAGGGGCCACTGTAGACCATTTCAATGTTAGAAAATAGCAATACAATATTGACATTTTACAAAACAATACAACGTGGACACATCCGTGTCTTGGGAAGCATCCGGTATGATAGGAGAGAGAATGGATGAAAAAGAGGTTGCTAAAGTTATTTGATTTTGGTTAGTAAGTACCTCTTAGGCCCCGTTTAGACGGAAACGCTGAATCCGCAAAAATATTTTTTCGGATGTGCCTTTCGTTTATACGGAAACGGCGTTTTTACGGGGTGAAACTGCAAAAAAGTGAGACTACCTTCCAGGGTGGAATTCCTAGAAACGATAAACCTTTGTGCTCTCATCTAAACTGTCAAACCGCATAAAACGATGACGAAAGGGTTGTCAAGGCTCTCGTCGCGTGTACTGCTTACATCACAGGCATGCGTCAGTAGCCTAGAAGCGTAAACAAAGCATGTCTGATTCTATCCATGGCGATCACCTGAAGGCTACATTGGCAGTACTTTTAAATACACAAGAATCTGTCCCGCGGCGTGACTGGACCCACTGTCTGTGAGTGACTCTGCTTTGGTCCAATCACATTCCCCACCCACAGTCTGCGAATCAGAGGCAGAGTAGGGCGGGTCTTCACAGCACGTCATGTGACATATGCGCCAATCGTGTGACAGCGGGGCTCAGTCGTCTGGAGTCGTTACAGCCTCGTCTGCACGGAGAATTCCATCCCAAAACGATAGTCTAAACGCAAAATTAAAAGTGAAACCGTAAGACGACTTTTGCGGTTTCTGTTCAGACTCTCTCCGTCTAAACGTAGCCTTAGAGAGCAACTTAACCCTGCACAGCAAGGTCCTGAAGCTATTTAGTATACTTAAAATTTAGCACTTGCCATCTGCCGCTTTTCAGTTTGAATGCTGTGGACGAACCAGATGTTCCAATGGAACAACAGTGTTGTTGCCTAGCAACTGGAAACACTGTTGAAACAGTCGGTAGGGAGATTAAACTCCTGGGTGGAGGGGGAAGAAATGTTAGCTATGAGGGTTGAGATGAAGGCCTGGAGTTAATGAACTTCTGATGTATTGCACGCAAATATTTAAACCCAGGGCAATGGCCGACAAGTATTAGGTGGTGAGCTGTAAACCAAAGAAATGCAGTTCAACAGATACTATATGGAAATTAAACAAGTGGGAATTAACCTTTTAAAGCTTGATGTGTGTATATCTTGTAATGAGAATAATCGCACATTTTTATTCTTTCCCTCGAACCACTTGCCTGTGCTATACGTGCTCATAAAGAAATCAGTGGTATTCGTATTGGTAGTTGTGAGTATAAGGCCAGCCTGTTTGCTGATGACATATTATTAACACTAACAAATCCTAGCCATTCCATCTCTCAAGTGCTAAAGCTTATAGATACATTTGGTAAATGTTCGGGCTATAAAGTGAATTATAGTAAAAGTGAAGCTATTCCACTTAACAACCTAACTTTTCAATCACATCTGGGTTCTGCTCCTTTCAATTGGAAGCCAAAAGGAATTAAATACCTGGGAATTAAAATCCGATCTCCCATTGAAAAAATGGTTGAGTTAAATACATCTGACCTTTTAAAGAATATAAAGGAGGACATCAAAAGATGGACAGTCTTGCCTTTATCCCTTTGGGGCAGATCTGATATTGTAAAAATGAATTTGTTACCAAGGCTAGCTTTTTTGATGTCCTCTATACCTTTAAAGTTCCCTCCTAGTTGGTTCAAAGAAATAAACAAATTATTTTCTGGCTTCCTATGGAACAACAGAAAACCTAGAATCAGCCATAAAAAACTTATAAAACCAAGAAATAGTGGAGGAATAGGACTACCAGATATCTACCAGTATTACATAGCATATAACTCAAGATACCCCTTGCAGTGGGCTTACAATAGTGTGAGACAGATTGGCAGCTGGGAATGGCTTGAAGAACAAATTATAGAAGAACATAACAAAGATCTATCTCTTTCAATGTTGTGGTATAACCCAAAAATCACTCCCAGACTGGACAATCCGCTTTTAGAATTTTCATGTGAAATAGTAAAAATCTTACATAAACGCCTGACCTTTAGTGGATATTCCTTACCATCATGTCCATTATGGAAAAACCCTTTGCTCTCTGCAGGAGGTAAAATCCTTAAAAATAATGTATGGCAACAACATAATATAACACAGGTGGGCCAAGTGATCGAAAGGGGAAATATGATACCTTTTAATGAACTTAAAACACAGTTTGGGCTGAAAGACACAGAATTTTTATCTTATTTACAAATACAATCAGTTATTAAATCATTGTTGTCTAAAGGCATAGCTATAGGAACAAACGGAGTCATGGAAGAGACATTAAGGGGAATTACAGGCAGGAAAGGCATTGTTTCTGCAATGTATAAACTATCATGTTCAACCACCCCTGATACCAATACCCAAACTAAAGTCCAATGGGAGCGAGACATGGGTATATCCATATCTGAAACACAATGGGAAGCAGCACTTAGGAATAGTACAAAAATATCAAAATGTGTTAGATATAAAATTATACAATTAAAGATACTACACAGGGCCTATATAACACCCTGTACATTGAATAAAATGAATCACACCCTACCCAAATTGTGCTGGCATGGGTGTGGAGTAGAGGGTACGCTCATGCACTTGCTGTGGCACTGCCCGCTTGTTAGGACATTTTGGTTGGACATTGCTGAGGACCTGTCAGTTACTCTCCAAATTGACATTAATCCTTGCCCTATAATGTGTATATTGGGTGTAAAAATGGACACTGCTCAAGCAAAGATTGTAAATAATACTGTAGCACTGGCTTTTCTAGCATGCAAACGGATTATTTTAATGAACTGGAAAGAACGCAAACCGAACTGCTTCAGTATGGAGAACTGGCGCAAGGACTTCATGGACTTGCTATCGATGGAACAGGCTGCTCTGTCTCTTCAAGAGAGTGATAGGCCCGATGGCCTTCAAGGTCCCCTGAACTTTATTAGATCACTATCTGGAATAAGTTTGTCTACTGAACCTTTGTAACGCTCTGCAACCCCCCCCCCCCCCCCTCGCCCCTTGTTGTTATTGTTATTATTATCATTTCTTGTCTTGTTTTGTCGTGTATGTATTGTCTTGTTTGAGAAAAATAAAAAACTTTAAATATCAAAAAAAAAGAATAATCAATAATTCCATCAAAATAGACCAAAAGGAATATCTAATAATTTGGCTCCTGAGCCCTATACTTTGAGCATCTCGGTTTTAACTCTTTGCCGCATCACTTAGCTATTATATTCTCTCTCTCTATCCCCCATCCTCCTCCTCCTCAGCTCGGCGACTCTTCCCTCCATGATGAAGTGCATTGAGGAGAACAACGGGGTGGACAAGCGCATCAGCCGCTTCATCCTGCCCATCGGGGCCACCGTCAACATGGATGGGGCGGCCATCTTCCAGTGTGTCGCCGCCGTCTTCATCGCCCAGCTCAACAACCACACTCTCAACGCCGGACAGATCTTCACCATACTGTGAGTGACTAGGGGGAGGGAATGTCTGGACACAACCATGGAATTCAGTTGCTAGGGAACGGTTTGGACCCAACGGTTTGGACCCTGTCAACTATTGCATTAGCTAACATTGCAACAGGAAATGTAAAAGAATATGCTTTTAATAATAATAATACTAATAATAATAAATTGGATTTTAACACATTGGGCGCCAATAACATCGTACAACGTGTTTCAAGGTCATGCTAATTCTGCCAAACCACGGCGTACGACGTTATTGATATCATATTTAATTTTTTCGCCTTGGTATTCATAATTCCCTCACCCAGCCTCGGCTGATACAGTGGGAGCCTGCACAACTCTGCAACGCTTCAATACTGCTGCCTGGTGGATGATCGGGCGAGTTACAACCTGAAATGGATCTCTGGTGATCTCTGTGCATCTGGGAAATGCGTCCAGCACTCACATATTGTTGCGGGACTCTAGACACACATCCGTGTATATGGATCGCTGCCATAACTCAATAATCGATATGATTTGGGCGTTTATTATTATTATACAAACCGGAAATGGATCTAGTAGATCGCCGTCAAATAAGTGGGATCTTTTTCCTCCAGTCTCATCGGCGAACGGTCGGTAAGAGGACAGTAACGTTACTTTCAGCGTGAATGTTTATTATTATTAATGCAAACTGCTCTGATCAATATATCACCCCTACTACATAAAGCATTTACTGACAATCACGGAATTATAAACGACCCCCCCCCGTTCATCCGCGCATGATGAGTCCTAAGATCATGTACAGTTGAAATTTTTAATATAGCGTGTATCGGCAACAAACGGCAGTTGATAATCTATATATGCGTTTATGCCTATAACTCACATTCTAGGAATTACTGCAGAAAACGATAAAAACATATTTATATTCTAGATAGATAATCGATGTTGTGGCTTACCAGTGATAAACTAGGCGTTAGGTAGTTTGCAGGCTGTTCGAGGCGGAAATGGGCGCACATGTCACACGCCCAGAAACGTCAGTGGCCAATCAGATCGCAGAACGCGAACACGGAACTGGAAATCCGTTGGTAAAAGTAATCAGGCGAGCTGGACCCCCCGAGGGAAACATACTGCCACCTGTTGGTAAGGTAGGATGTGAATCAGGACAAGGGGGTACCAGTGATGCCAAGGACACTTTCCAGGCTTTTAAATCTTAATGTTTTTGAATGTAATTGTTGGGTCCTTTTAGAATATTATTGTTGTCACTTTGAAACCATTGAAAGGTGTCTGACATTCACACGCAAAATCATACCTTTGTAGTACGTTCCTGTCAGGCAAAAACCTTGTGAATCACAAATACACATGGTTCTCTAAGTATTAACTGTTTTCATGACCCTTGTGAGTGTGATACCTATTCCAAATGTATAACTTCAAAACACATGGTTGCCAATCTGAAAACGAGACTGTATCTTTCTCTTAATTCCAGCACAGCTGAGCCTTCTGGAGACGTTTTCATTTAACCTTTATTTAGCTTTCATTGGGGGTGGACCCTCATTTTTGACAATGCTGAGATTACAATAGGCAGAAAAACAACAACAAAATAATAACAAAATAACAAAAGCTGTCATAGCATGGCAAACCAGAACCTACTGAGCTGGGACAATCTCGTCAAATTCAAAGATGCCTGCCTTACCTATAAAATCCTACATGGCTTGGCCCCCCCCCCCCCCCCCCCCCCTCTGTACTTTCATAAAACAGAAAGCATCTGCTGACAGATATACCAGGTCTGTAGTCAGAGGGGACTGTGTAGTCCCAAACATGAGGTCTGCTTTTAGTCAGGCAGCCTTTTCCGTGAGAGCAGCCCACACCTGGAACAGTCTGCCAACACGGCTCAGGGAGTATCAAAGTTACATTTAATTTAAAACTAACTTAAAATCATGGTTGAGAGATGGTCAAGTGTGCGACCATTTTAACCGAGGGGTTGTGATGTATTGTAATGTATTTTAACCCTTTGATCGCCATGCTTAAATTCATAATTTACCATCCTCCGCCAGCCCTATTTAATATGGAGAAGTTCCCCTTCTTTGCAGGGCTATAACTTTTTAAATTGTATTGCTAAATTGACATTACTATGGCCCATTCAACGTCCTATATCTCTTGTTCAGGGTGTAGCAACGTTATACTTTTTCATTCACATATTCATACTAAAATACGGTCTAAAGTATAAGTATGTTTTTATCGTTTTCTGCAGCTTTCTCCAGAACGTGATTTATAGCCCCAAATGCATTATATTGATGATCAAATACAGTTTGATAGCAATCTGCGCGAGATAAAAAATTTCAAATGGACGTGCTTCTAGAAGTTACTACTGATCATCTGATGTTGACCGGATGGGGGGGGGGTCGTTTATAATTCCGTGGCCAACGTTATATGATTCATCTAGTGTGGGTGATATGATCATTAGAGCAGTTAGTATCGAACACGTTAGAAAATAACGTTGAATCTTACCGTAGCTTCCTCATAGCGTTGGGCGATGAGCGTAGAACAGAAATTTTCCTATTATGGGTTGTAGAAATATGCGATCCATTTCCAGGTTGTATAATAGTATATATGTCCAAATCATGTTGTTTATCGAGTTATTTGCAACCGATCGATGTCCAGTGTATCAAGATGGAGTCCCGCTAACGATAGCGAGTGCCCGGACGAAATATGAGCGAGCACCACTTCCGGCGCATCACTTCCTGTTTGGGCGATCCGCCGATCGGCCACCAGATGGCGCTCTTGAACCGTTGAGAGAGTTGAGAGGGGATCAACAGGAGATCTCAGGTCTCCGGGGGAGAAATATGATTTCGATCACAGATTTTTTAAATATTGATATCAAAGACGTGGTACGGCGTCTTTGGCAGAATGAGCATGGCGGGGAAAGACGTCCTACGGCGTTTTTGGCGATTAAAGGGTTAATGTATTTATTTGTATGTATTTTAGTGTATTGTAACCTATACTGATTCCTACTGTGTTTTAATTATTGTACTATGTCTTAATTATTGTAGTGTTCATGTCACCTGCAGCAGAGACTACAGTTAAAAATTAGCCAACCTGGCTAAATTGGCATATTTACAGTCAAATGTTCCTTAATATGCACTGTCTCTGTATTTTAAACCAATAAATACAAATACAAAAAAATATAACACATATATTAACATTGGTTAAAACTATTCCTAGTTAAAAACAATTACATTCAAAAACATTAAGATTTAAAAGCATATTCTTTTAAATTTGAAAATGTCTCTCCCTTAGTTAGATACTTTGCTTTGACAGCAATGAGTTACTCTTAAAAACTTCTCGCCCTCACCAGAGATTGTCCCTGTCGCGAACAAATGTTGTGTGCATACGTGTATAAAGTGTATGTTTTGGTACATCTCAGCCTACCTTTCACACTGCTGTTGATGATTGAAAAGGGATGGAACCATATACCATAAAACGTGAAAGTTGCTAGGCGCTACCCTTGTGAAAACCACAGTGGCTTTTACTTTCACTAAAACAGTCGAGGACAGTCCTAGATTTCTGGGCTGCCACAGGAGAGGATGTAGACAGATACAGTATAACTTACTGAAAAGTATGAACCTACTGACTCATAATGAATAGTTACAGTGCAGAAACCTATGTTAAGTATAATAATAAAAAAGAAAAGATCCTTATGTGCACATATTTGGTCGGGGACATTACCACTAGTCCTAGAGACCTGCCGTTTTAATGCCACCCGCAGAGGACGACAGACATTGTTTGGTTTGTGAGCTGTAGGTGAAATTGAAAATTAGGTTCATATTTTGTTTCACTGTCCTGTCAACGAGGACAAGTACTTTTTAGTAAAATGTTGATTTTCTTGAGCAGGATGAATATGAATTGTGTTTCAGGAAGGGAACACTTTTTGTAGCAGATTTAATTTGTCAAGCTTGGGAGAGAAGGCAATCTGTAATCTGTATTTAGGTAATCTGTGTTTAGGTAATGAAATGCAATGCAACGTGTAATGTAATAATGAAACACTGCAAGAGTATTTTTGGTGTCTTATAAACAACAATAAAATAAAATAAAAAGTCAATCATAACTAGTATGCATAAAATGCAGTGACTGGAAAACCCAGATTTTGCCTACCTTTCTACCGGAGTGTAGAACATATACTGTACGAATAAGAGTTATTTTGTGAAATCACTCATTAGGTCACATGGTCACTATGACTGATGAGGAACACTGCAGTCAGATCAGACATTATATTCTATTACAGTATAGACAGTTTCACTGGAATGCTGTTGCTATGTAACGTTTGGACCCAGGTGTATTTGCTAGTGCATTAGAAAGCATTGCAACAAGGAAACTATAAGAAGGAAGGGTCATCACGTCAGAAAACCAGCGTTCTATGCTCTGCTTAGTGCCAGTTCTATTTGGAAGATGTAAATAATACAAAAGATATACCAGTTATCTGAGGAAATATACATCAGCAACAAATTGCTGATGATTCATAAATGAGGAGATTGCTTGGCACCAATGTGCATTCACGTGCTACATAGTGACATAATGACCCTTCCTTCTTTTATAATGCAGTCAATGCTCGAGTCCCAGTCCGAGTCGGTGTCATCAGTGCTCAAGTCCAAGTCGAATCACGAGTCCTGAAAATCAGTCCAGGACTCGAGTACTACATTACAACACTGCCTGTAACATGCTATTACATCATACACCGCTTCCCAGCCCTTTTGTTGATACAGTACAAAAAGTACCTGTACAAAAGGTACGGACATCCAGTCACACTGAGGTGCCGAGGTAATAGACGATCATGACAAACGTTAAAATGTGAGAACACTGAGAAACTCCCTTCAATTAGAATTTATTATCACTATGATAGTTGAGCTGTGTAGCTATTCTTCAGACAGAGACAAACATCCATTTTAATACAAGCGGTAGGCCACCCGTTTGGTTGATTCATCACCACTAATAAACCTGCACCAAGTCATCTAAGTAAGTCTCTAAAGCAGCTTCAACACACACAATTATACACATCTGTTTGCCTGAGCCATGCAAACTGTTTAAAGGAACATGTCAACATTATGGGAAATAGATAGCCCGACAATTCGTGCTAAGCTAGGCTATCCTGTGACCAGATAGCTTTCTACTGAATGCACAGAGAGGAAATTGGTATCTATCTTCTTGTCTGACTCTAGAGAAGACGGTAAGTGCATTTCCCATACTGTTGGCGTGTTCCTTTAACTTGTACTAGCTCCCGGGCGGCTACGTGGCGTAGTGGGCAAGGCGCTCGCCACGAATGCTGGAGACGCTGGGCTCGCCTGTTCGAGCCCAGCGCTCCACATTGCTTTCAGTTTAGCTGGTCGTTCATACTAATACACATTGGCCGTATTAGGGGGTGGGAAACTGATGGGTGGGGATCGGGCGTTGTGGACAGCGACTCCTACAGGTCGGTTGGTGCGCCTGCGCAGTAGAATCAGGAAGTGTCGGGGGCAGCGTGAGCCTCCCACGCGTTACTCCTCGCCACTGAGCGATCGAGCTCCGCAGGTGAAAAGATGCGACTGCTGTTACCTCAAGTACCGGAGGGGACTTGTGCTATGTATGACTTAGTCCACATTGCAGCCGGCTTGTGGGAGGCAAGAAACAGCGTTCGTGACAGGGGAGGGTTGAATTGGATGATACGAAATTGGGATGGGAGAAAATATAGAAAATGGGAGAAAAAGTGGATAAAAAAAAAAAAAAACTTGTACTAGCTACCATGGCTACATTTGAACAAGTCTATGAACTGTGTGCTGTGTGTCTCTACCCTGGACAGCGTGACGGCCACAGCCTCCAGTGTGGGTGCAGCGGGCATCCCAGCCGGGGGCATCATCACCATCGCTATCATCCTGGAGGCCATCGGCCTGCCCACCAACGACCTGTCTCTCATGTTGGCTGTGGACTGGATCGTGTGAGTAGAGCATAGAACATGCAACCTGCATGAAAGAGTAAACACACACACACACACACACACACACACACACACACACACACACACACACACACACACACACACACACACACACACACACACACACACACACACACAGGGTTCATGTGCCAACACATGATTCATTGAACCAATGCTCCACTTTTGGAAATAGCCAACTCATGAGAGAGGGAAACACACACGTACATACAGTAAATACACAAATAGACAAATACACACACACACACACACACACACACAGACACACACACACACAGACCAACTCACTCATACACAGACACACCCTTAGACACCCCCCCCCCCCCAGACACCCACACATATACACACACATACATACACACACAGCTGGGTTCATGCGCAAACACACAAAGGACAATTTCACAAGATTCATTGAACCAATGCTCCACTTTTGGAAATAGCCAACTCATGAGAGAGGGAAACACATACATACATATACATTACACACACACACACACACACACACACACACACACATACATACACACACACACACACACACACACACACACACACACACACACACACACACACACAGACCAACTTACACACACGCACACAATTAACTTAGTAAGACTAGACAGTTGCAGAAAATACCTTGTGCCTTATATGACAGCTGTACAGAAATAGATGTAGATGTACCCTGCGCAGTTAGACACTGGTTGTGGTCCCAGACATGATATGATTGGATATTTTAACCAATTCTATCTTTATATTCTATATTTAACCAATAATGAAAACTGATTCATCATTGCTAAAAGTATACTCAGAAATAATATGTGTGTGTGTGTGTGTGTGTGTGTGTGTGTGTGTGTGTGTGTGTGTGCGTGTGCGTGTGCGTGTGCGTGTGTGTGTGTGTGTGTGTTTCTACACATGTACAGGGACCGCACCACCACAGTGGTGAACGTGGAGGGTGATGCTCTGGGCGCTGGGATCCTCCATCACATTAACCAGCAGGAGATAAAGAAAAAGCAGCTGCAGCAGCAGGGGGGGGTGGAGGAGCTGGCGGAGGTCCGGGTGGAGGCGGTGGCCAACACGCACGCCGAGGAGGAGACCTCGCCCCTCGTCACACACCAATCCAAAGAGGCCACTCCAGAGGCCATCGAGTCTGTGCTGTGAACTGATGCTGGCGTCTCCTGGTCTTTCTACCTTCCTCCCGACTGCTGCCGGAGACTCGGTGCTCGTCAACTCCTGAGTTGTTCATTGGTCATTTCATACTTGAGGGAAAAAAGGAAACAAAGTTCCATAGCATGCAGTCTCCTCCCGGGCTGCTGTGTCTTAACATAACCGTCTAATGATGATGTCACAATGGCTACTGGCCAGTGAGAGATGTAGACTGTTTCACTGGAATTCTGTTACTAGGCGGAACAGGTTGGACCCAGGTGTATTTCCTGTCGTCGTTACATTAGCAAACATTGCAACAGGAAATAAACTAGGGTCCATTTAGAATGCGTTTAGTTGTCAAGTGGAAACCGCCTATCGAGTGGTAGACAGTATTATTAGGAAAAAGATTCCAAAACATTACACCTGAAAGGGGTGTAAAAGGTGGTCACTAAATGCTATATTTTTGAAAATGTTTTTCATTTATATTTTAGGTTAGGGTGGGATGTGAGGTCTCCACTGAGGTTAGGGTTAGGGTAACGGATGGGTTTATAAGCAACTTGTAGGTGAAAATGATTAGCCAGCATTGCAGCTTACCCAACAAGTGATGACTGTTTTAAAGGCAGTGAACTCATAGTAGGTCTCTGACACTAGTTTCTTTTATGGTTTCCGATACGTCCGACAATAGGTTTTTCTAATTCACATCGAATCCAAAAGGGTAATGGTATGTCCCTAGAGTCAAATTGCTGTTGAGATCTCATGATATGTGTGTTATATCACAGAGAATGGTCTACAAGCTGGCCATGTCGCTCTTTTTGCCATCTGTCAATGGAAGAATTTGCGTGTAAATCATTAACCTCTCAAATGACAAGAATGGGACATATTTGACCTCGATGTTTAGGACAAGGTCACATGCCCTGTTTTACCCACTATGTTGAACTGTGTTGGGACTTGGACCACGTGAACATGCTTGTTCAGAGACATTGACAACACGACACAGTGCTACTGTGCACACTCCATTTACCCGACTATTGGTGTGTGTGTGGCCATGTACGCCATTGAGGCCAGGTTTAGGAACGGCTAAGTCAGATCACTCAAAAATCAAAGTTCTGTCATTTACATGTTTACAAACTTAAAAAGTGGACCAATAGAAAGGAAGTGCTGATTATACATGTTGATTATATACTGTAAGCCTATGTGGTACGAGGATTTTGTGAATACATCCTTTGATTTTGGAGTGATTTATCATACATTATTCACTTCAGTGTTGCCACAGAACTCTGACTGTGATAATGTATTCAGTGGAGAGGGTAGTGTTAGCTGACAGACCAACTTGCAAAACACACCCTGGACACAAAGATGCTGCCAAAGTGCTCATAGTTCAGCAGCCTTTCTCCTATTGCTGGATGAGGGACTTTTTTTTACTAACATTATTAGTCTTTACTGCCCCCTGTGGTGACAAGTAGTATAGTTTGTTTGAATGCTGAGGATAGGCCAAATTTTTTATGAATTATTCAAAATGATATTAAATGTATATGTTTGTGTGGTTATGTTCATCTCAGAACTATTTTGAAACATGATTATTTCTATTTTTAAACACGTGGACGTTTCTGGTTTCCTCTGAGACAGGTTTAAGCATGCCTCAGTTGTGGTCATGTTGTATATTTATTTTATCTAGATCTTTGATGTGAACTTAAATGATGTTTGATTTGGATAATGTTGGTAATGGTGATGATGATGATAATGATGGACGTTTTCCCATAAAACCTGAACTCTTTATAAAGTTAGGTAGAGTAGAGCAAGGAAGTAGGCTCAAATATGCCAGAGGATTGTGACTGCCCCCTTTAGTGGATTAATCAGTTTTAGTTGACCACAACTTTGTTAGTTGATTAATAATTTTTTAATGCTTTTTTCCATGCTGAACAAGTTATGTCCTGAAAAACTATAAGCAAATGTCCAGTAAGCACTAGATTCAGAAGATGTCCTTCTGAAGGAGCGGCTGGGTGGCGCAGCGGACATTGCGCTCGTCACCAATGCATGAGACACCGGTATTGAATCCGGCTGTCGGCGTTGCCTCCGGCTTGGGCCGGCCGTCATACTAACTCAATTGGCGCCTGCACAGCAGAAACAGGAAAATGGCGGGGGCAGTGTGAGCCTCCTACACGTTACTCCTCGCCAAATGAGAGTCCGCGATGGCAGGTGAAAAGATGCGACTGGCTGCCTACACATGTATCGGAGGGGACATGCGATGGGCTTCTATCCTCCCTACAACAGGCCAGTGGGGGGCGCATGCAAGCAACATTCAAGACAGGGGATGGGAGAAAAATAGAAAAAGTGGATTAAAAAAAGATGTCCTTCTGCACAATTGCATGTGGGAAACACAGTTTTTTTTTTGCCAGCAAAATCCTCTCGACTAAGAATTTACAGGCCTACAGAGGCTGTGTGGAAATTGGTTAACCCTTTCAATACCACACTACAGAAGTTTAACCCTTTTAACTGAACTGAACTGTGGCAGTGAAAGGGTTCAAATTAATTCATCGTTGAGATGTTGACTGTCAGTAGCATGTTTTAGCAACGAAAGAGGTGTGTTGATACATAGTTGAAACAGGAAGTTGTATGCTTGGATATTTCATATTTAGTGCCATCATGTGATAATATCCAACGAGTACCTTTTATAAGATAACGCATTTCATCTCCTCTTTTAACCTGAAGTTGAGTTGTATAACTGTAGAATTTATATATCTGGTACAATTACATTGTGGTACATTTATTGCAATTGCTTTAACACTTTTGTATTATTTGTATTTTCTCTCAGACTTCCTATTTTATCTGATGACAGATCTGATGTTATTAATACGTTTTTTTAAAGATTAATGTATGAAATCCTGTTGTTTGATGTGATGTCTGTCTACTTTCTTGTGTTTTAATGGGAATAGCTCATTTTGATTGTGCCAACTCACTGTACAGATATCCTTCTGCTGTTGATCCTCCGTCTTTCAACATTAAATATGTTACACAATGTGTCTTTCATGCATCTAAGGCTGTTATTCTTGTTTATCTTATACAACATTTGGAAATAGCCAACTCATAAGAGAGGGAAACACATACATACATACATACATACATACATACATACATACATACATACATACATACATACACAAATACACACACACACACACAGACCAACTCACTCGTACACAGACACACCCTCAGACCCCCCCACACATACACACACAGCTGGGTTCATGCGCACACACACAAAGGACAATTTCACAAGATTCATTGAACCAACTTTTGGAAATAGCCAACTCATGAGAGAGGGAAACACACACGTACATACATAAATACACACACACACACTCTTGCTTGTGGTTGTCCATCGAAGTCCGATGATGACGTCCACTTCTAACGATGAGTCCTTTGATGGCTGTATAGTCCTATCCTGGATCCACAAGTCCTATTGCAGGTAGGACATGTAAATGTTGTGGTAGCAGGCACGTGCACACAGGGGCGGACCTTCCTACAGGCGATATAGGCGGTCGCCTAGAGCGCCACCCAGAGGGGGGCGCAAAAAAAAAAAATGTATTTATTTATTTATTTTTCTGTGCAGTTTTGGCGCCCACCTCTATATCTGCAACCATTATTTTTACATTAAAAAAATTCTAACATAAGGGAAAATGAGCCAAAAATCTAAAACGGTCGGTCGGTCTGAGCCTCAGCTTTAGGTGTTCACAGTCAGAACATGCTAGAGCGCTGTGCATTGATGGGTATCGGTCAAGTGTTTATAGAATTGAACATTGAGGAAAGAAAGACTAACGTTAGAGAACTATGAAGAAAAAAGCAAAAAAGAAAAAAGAAATACAAAAAAAGAAAAAAAATTGCGCAGTGGTGAATCTCGCCTAGGGCGCCAAATGGGCTAGGTCCGCCCCTGCGTGCACACATAGAGCCCAAGGGGTGCTCGAGCACCTGCCCTTTTGAGCCTCATAAAAAAGTGCCCTTTAAAAAAGAAATTGCGCATATATCCTGATCCTAAATGGAGACTTGAACATCCATTTTAATAAGAAAACAGACTCCAAAACTATAGAGCTAGAAAATCTACTGGATAGCTTTGACCTAACACAACATATAACAAATGCAACTCACAAGCTTGGAAATACATTAGACTTAGTTATAACAACAACTGGGCTAAGCATAACAAATGTCTCAATAACTGAATTACCTGTCTCCGACCATCACTGTATATTTTTTGATACTCAAATAACCCTTACTAAAACAAAAAAAGAAATCATAGTTAAAAAGAGGCTCCTAAACGACAAGGCTGAATCAAAGTTCATTAATCTTATCAGATTACATGAACCACACAAGCATGACAGCTCTCTAAATGAAATGGTAGAAAATCTTAATGATGCACTGTCATCTGTATTAGATTCTGTCGCCCCACTAAAAATGAAAAAGAAAAAAACCAGAGCCTCGCCCTGGCTGAACTATAATGCTGTCAACAAAGAAAAAAGGAAATGTTGTGCAGCAGAGCGAAAATGGAGAAAAACAAAAACCACCATATGCTGTGATATATACAAAGATGCTTTAACTGCTTATAATAAAACCATCCGCTTAGCAAGGAAAGACTACTTCTCTAAAATCATTACAGAAAATGCTGGAAACTCCAGAATCCTTTTTTCCACTATTAATCTACTACTCAACACTGCCCCTACACCTCCTTAGTCATCAACGGTTAAGTGTGAAGAACTTGCACTATTCTTTAACAACAAAATAACCTTGATCAGGGCCAGCATTACTCATGATGGAAATAAAGCTGATTGCAGCAAACCATGCAATGTAACCATGAGAAGTTTCACATGCATCACATTAGATGTACTCTGCAAAACTGTCTCAGAATGTAACTCCTCCACCTCAGACATTGACCCTATACCTACAGCTTTCTTCAAACAGGTGTTTAATAGTGTTTCAAGCCCTGTGCTAGATAAATAAACACTTCCCTTAGAACTGGTATTTTCCCAGATGCCTTTAAAACAGCAGTTGTAAAGCCATTACTAAAAAAACCTAACTTGGATAGTAATGAAATGGCAAATTATCGTCCAATATCCAACCTACCATTCATTAGCAAAGTACTTGAAAAGATAGTTTCAGTTCAAATAAATTCCTTTCTTGAAGAAAACAACATCTTAGAAGAATTTCAGTCGGGATTCAGAAAATATCATAGCACTGAAACGTTAGGTTATGACTATAACCAAGTTCTGTTAGTTAGGGGCGATGCTTGGCATCGCTACTGCACTATCTCGCGTACGTGCACGCGTACTGAATAAACCACAAATGTACCTCTAATACCAGTATTAGTCTGACCACACCCCTCATCAGCTTACCTTCATAAGCAGGTGTGTGGTCACCTGCTCTCCTCCTTCCCAAGCTTTCACCACAAGGTGAGGACAAGGGCTGCAGCGGCGTCCGATGCCATAGTCATAACCTAACGTTCTGTATCGTTAGTGGCTTAGCTTGGCATCGCTACTGCACAAGGGAGGCCAAGCGGAGCCACTTGGCTGACAAATACACCCCGCTGACAGCCCCCCAAAACCATCAGAACAGGGAGGGCCGAGCCCCCCCGACCCCCCCTAATGGAGGGTAGCCCCCCTATTAGGGACGTCACGGGAGGGCGACGGACCCGACCGTGCGAAGAGGCACTCAAGCAACTCAACGCACAGGGTGAGCAGACCGTGGCTTGACCCCACGACTACACACACGCACAACCCGCATGCCACCCGGGAACGAACGGAGGAACAACCTCGTTACTGCCCCCAGAATCACGGGGTCAAGGGCAAACCCAACCCCGTGGCAAGGCCGTAGCAGCGGAGCACGAAGGAAGACCCAGACCCACCAAAAGGACTGGACTCCCTGGAATGGGGGCCCGGAGAAGTCCATGATGCCAGCATCAAGACCCCACCAGGTGGGCACGTAGTGCCCCGCCCCCCACATCGCCAGCGTATTCGGACAAAGGCCCCTCAGTTACTGCACCTGGTATTCCCAGGCGGAACCAACCAGGCCAGAACCTGCCCAGCTTCCGAGATCGGACGAGACCGGGCGTGTTCAGGTCGGTATGGCCGTAAGCCGAGCGGGCCCCGTCCCCCCAATAGTACACCGCCTGGCACACTGACCCTGCAGAATAGGCAGTCAGCATGGCCGTAAGCACACAAAAAAGGTCAACCAACGGAAGCAGGCAGCGCACCGGGGAAAAACCAGGCAACAGGCTGTTAACCCTAGCCTGGAGACTGCGGACGAGACAGGCGCCAGAGGGGACAGCTGAACACAGCCGCCCCGGCGGAAGGAGCGTAAGCTGGCGGTGTTGCATGACCAAGCCTCCATTTAACAACCCCCACCCAGAGGGGTCGAGGCAGAGAAGGCTGACACGATTGGCAGACGTCATGAACGTGCAGGGGCACCCTCAAACGGTGAACCCGGGAGTTGACACTGCTCCAACACACCAGGGAATCAACCACCTCGGTGTTACCCAATGCGGTGGTTGTTCCTATAACCCCTCAAGAAAAAACTCCAAAACACACCTGCGGGTATACACCGGCTATACCGCAGTACAAGTGTTTCAGTTTCCAAAAAGGGTTAACCCAGGCCTACGGGTCGCAAACATCACTTCGGACCGGGCCTGGCGGTACGGGAAGCACAGGGTCACCAGAGGAGGTCAAAAAACCACCCCCACAGGCCCCTCTTCGCCATGCGTGAGAGAGGAGCGAAAAACAATGGAGAACCAGCCCCTAAGCACACCGTACCTGGTATTCCCCGGCGGTCTCCCAACCAAGTACTAACCAGGACCAACCTGTGTAGCGGCCGAGATCCGACGAGATCGAGCGCGTACAGAATGGCATGGCTGTAAGCCATGACGACAGTGCTGAGTAAAAACATACCCAACCAGGGTCTCCATAGCGCTTAACCCTGTGACACCCAGACCGACCTGGCATTTTTCCCCCTGAAAAAAGCCCAAGTCCCTCAGGGTACCAGAACAGCAGATCTGCATCCCCGGCGGACAACGGGTTCAACTGATCTGGACCAGCGTGACCAGAACCAGTCCCGTGCCCTAACCACGCCGACATGCCTACTCCAGGAGAAGGGCAGATATGCGTGTTGATCTTAACATGAAAAGAAGGCGCCACCCAGACGTCGGGACGAACCGCGCCTGGTGGCCCACCCCAAGGGCGTGAGACCCCACTACATATGTTCAGATCCATCCCGTCATCATCCCCCAGACATGAACGAGAATCCGTCGACAACCCACCCAGGTCATGGGATGTGGTCGCCGGAAGAGGAAAAACCCCCATCTCAGTTGCTTTATAAAAACGCTGTTTCAACCACAAGCAACTAAGGCGTGCCAGTCAATCGCCTGTTTACAGCGAGCTAGCACTATACGTGCGTCGGGACACACCCCCATCAATGAACAGGCTATTTAGACCTGTCATTGAATCCCCAAGGCGCCCAGGGGAACGACAAGAGGGGTGTGACACTCCCTAACTCCAACACTTCTGGAATAGAAAGAAGGAAGCATCAACAGTATGTATCCCAGTCTACACAGCCGGGGTAAAAAATGTTCACATTTTTACATCCCACCACCCTCCCATAGGAAAGAGACGGGGATCCCCAGAGAGACTTCCCACGCGAGCTGTACAGATTGAAAAGAATATATTGCACCTTGAGCCATGTAAAAAACTGGTTTTAGGGCCTCCGGGGAAGAGGCACCGAACCCATACACACTCAATAAACGAATTGAATCGAATATACATACAATAGAAAAGGACCCTTCTAGAGGGTCCACTCACCTTGACAATCTGAGGAGGAAGGCTCTGTACTCTGATGGAGACTTCCTCACATGGAAGAAGGAGTCCGAACTCACAGAAGGCCTGAGTAGGCGCTTGGTGAGGAGGAGCCCTGACCACCCCCCCTGAAAACAGATCCATCACATGGACCTGAACAGCACACGGAAGTCCTACCAACAGAGACGCGCACGGTGACGTACTCTATGGCGGGGGAATTCCTGCGGTGCACACGCCCAATATACCAGGCCGTGGGACCAGGAACTCCCTCCCCCCCCCCCCCCCCCCCCCCGTAACGTGCCGAACCGCCACGCGACGGGAACCTTGAAGGACAGGGGGTGTACCCCTGACCGACAGAACAATGGGGAGAGGAAAGGTTACCAGTTCACCCCTTTACGACCCCACACCCATGATACGACGTAACGACAAAAAGAGAATATGACACAGTCATAGTCAGCTCTATGAAGCGTTTCACAGCTCCACACAGCGCACGAGCTAACCTGCTATCTGATTTTTACTAAGGAAAAACACAGAATAGAGAGGGCTCTAAGAACCCCGGTCCAACATACACATGTGCTTCTGTGGCCAGTACAACCCAGTTGTAGGTCACATGACACACACAACCCATCATCACCTACAAAAAATGGCAAAAACACTCAACAGAGGAACGCCGTTTTTTTTCACAATGAGAGAATACATCATTCTTGATTAGTATCGACCACAGGCCTTGCTAAGCACACATGACAGCAACCAAACCAATTTCCCTTTAGGAAATAAGTTTCTCCAGCAGATTTAGCACAACCTCAGCAATCAAGCTGAGAGTTACATCGTATCCCTACCACACAAAAGACACAATTAATGCACAACATGTCTGATAGGAGGTGATAAAGTCCCCAGGGAACCGGGGGGGGAAACACAATCCTCCTATTTTACCCTCAATACGGCCAGTTAAAACAGGAAAACCTGTTAATGTGTGAACTCACTGTTCATTGTCATTACAGTCTGAGAAAGAACATTCTTTTACTCACTCGTCACCAAGCATAGCTTCATAGGTTAGTTGCCTTAGTAGTGAGTACACGGTACACATAAACACCATGATGTTTCTCACACAACAACCAGATCAATACATCACGACCTGCACGGAGAAGCTAACTGCCAGTGACAAAAACAGCTCACACACAACCCGCAACGTATCTCAAATGCATTGCAACAACACACGTTTTGGGAAAAAACACCGTTATTCACAATACATTTAGCAAGGTAAAACCAGAAGACGTGTTATGAGGTCTGGCCAACCCCGTACCTGCCCGGAACGCAGATCAGCGAAGTGCAGTCACAAGCCACCGTAGAACACAGCCGTCCCGTGTTGTTCGATCCGGGCAGCGTCGCCGCTCCACCAGTCGCTACAGTCCTCTTTGTTGACGCAATCCCCGTCTAGGCTCAGGCAGGGTCGACGAACATCCCCTGTCAAGGATGACGTCGTGGTCAAGAGTGTAAAACATGTTAAAATCAAAGCACGTTCAACAGAATAGCATCAAGCTAACGGCTGCTCCAACCGTTCGGGTGCTATTGCTTCCGCTCGCGAGACGCCGATCTACGACGCACGCGATCAGGAGCGAGCTCCCGGCGGCGCGCGAGAAGCCAAGCTACCCCGCGCCAGGCCACCGACCGGCTAACCGTAAGCTATGAACATGTAAACAATGACATAACACTCACCCAGACAGGCCGCCGTTCTGAACCCTCCTCACTTTTTAAGAGAAAAGAGAAAACAAGACGTCAACACCGCTTCACAACGGTGACATTAACACGTCCGGCGGAATCAGCACAGTACCAACTGGCCTGTATAGCTGACTTTGAACATGAATCTGCCGCTATCGCACATTACATGCACATATCCCCTCGTGAAGGAATACTCTCATTTGGATATGAAAGATGGGGTCTTAACACGGTGACAGAGAGAATCCACTCGTCCAGAACACACAGGGATCACCAGTGTCAATGGTCGCGGCCCACTAGTTAAAACTATAATGGTCGCCAGACCAAGGCCTTCTGTCGCCTAGACGGCTAAACAAAGGACCCTAGCCTGGGGCCGGTTTCCATAAACTTTGTCAAGTAGCCCCCATAGCACTAACAGACAAGTGGAGCCCGCCAGCAAACACTACTCACCCAACCTGGAACGCACCGCTCCTCACAACAGCGGCATGTCCGACAGTTCAGCTGTGGCCTGACAGGTTTCACCCCAACAAACACAGCAAGGAACTGCAGTTGAGAAGCATGCAGCGGCGTGCTCCCAATACGAAAACCGGTGGAGGGTTTGTAGAATGATCATCATCTTCTAGACACTCCAGTACGAAGACAATATCGCCGTATTTTCTCGAAAATAGTGAGAGAGAAAATAAAGATATGATGTCAACGTATCCTTGTTTCCCAAGCTGTTCCTAATCCAATTTCTTCCATCATGGTGTCAAGTGTGGGGATCTACCGAGGCACCTCTTCCTTGTGGTGAAAGCGAGAAGGAGGAGAGCAGGTGACCACACACCTGCTTATGAAGGTAAGCTGATGAGGGGTGTGGTCAGACTAATACTGGTATTAGAGGTACATTTGTGGTTTATTCAGTACGCGTGCACGTACGCGAGATAGTGCAGTAGCGATGCCAAGCTAAGCCACTAACGATACAGAACTGCCCTCACCAAAATAATCAGTGACCTCAGGCTAAACTCTGACGAGAATAAGATCTCCATCCTTGTCCTGCTAGATCTCAGTGCAGCATTTGATACAATCGATCACGATATTCTAATCGATCGTCTTGAAAACCTTGTCGGTTTCTCAGAACATGTGCTAAGCTGGTTCAAAACATACATCAGAGGGAGGAAATACTATGTTAAGCTAGGAGAGCACATGTCTGATATATACGACAACAACTATGGAGTTGCATAAGGGAGTTGCTTAGGTCGTTTACTCTTCTCCCTTTACATGTTACCGCTGGGTTATATCATCAGAGAACATAATGTAGATTTCCATAGCTATGCGGATGATACACAACTGTACATATCTGCTGAAACAAATGATACAGCGATTAGCTCCATTACAGACTGCTTACTGGCAATAAATAAATGGATGAGTAAGAACTTCCTGAAACTAAATGAGAACAAAACTGAAATTCTAATTATCGGCCCCAAAACTAAAAAAGAAACGTTAATAAAGAACCTAGGAGGACTAACCCCTTGGATCAAATCTGAGGTCACTAGTCTCGGGGTTATCATAGATTCAGAACTGAACTTCAATTCTCATATTAGCAAAGTAACGAAAACATCGTTCTTCCATCTCAAAAATATAGCAAAAGTACGACCATTTATGAATCAGAACGATGCTGAGAAGCTAATTCATGCATTCATATCTAGCCGGTTAGACTACTGTAATGCACTTTTCACAGGTCTCCCTAAGAAAACCACAGAGAGGCTTCAGCTAATCCAAAACTCCGCAGCCCGACTGCTAACTAGAACCAAAAGGAAAGAGCACATTAGTCCAGTCTTAGCTGCTTTACACTGGCTTCCTGTAACATTTAGAATTGACTTTAAGGTCCTTCTCCTTACATACAAAGCTCTAAATGGACAGGGACCTAGCTACATCACCAACACTCTAATAAATTACACGCCAGCAAGAACACTGCGATCATCAGCTGCTGGACTACTAGAGGCTCCCAGAAACAGTCAAAAGAGGATCGGTAATGCAGCCTTTATCAACTATGCCCCAAAACTGTGGAACAAACTACCCCAAAACATCAGGGAAGCCAACTTGCTAGACATCTTCAAAAGACAACTTAAACTCTTTGCTCAGGCATTTCAATGACTTACCTGTACTATTCTTACCCTGCCTACTTCTCTATGCTAATTTTATCTTATTTTACACTGCCTATCAAATTCATGTGTCGGTTATCACACTTTTTACTTCTTACTGATGACTATTTTTAAACTGAATCATTTTAAACTATTTTTCACACTTTTTACTGTAACCTTGCTATTTACATTTTTTACTGTTGTTGTATGTCCGTTCTATTTTATAATTTTTAGACTATTTTTAAACTACTTTATTATTTGTATTACTGAATAGATAGCCTATTAGGATGCTAGGCCCTCATTCATCAACGTGGACGTAGAATATGTTCTATTTTCACACGTAAGCACAGAATGTAGAATCAGTGCACGCACAGGAAAATCGGGATTCACCACACGTGCGTACGCAGGTTCTACGCACACCTGTCATGATGAATATGACTTTGATCCTACGTTTGAGCTTGTGCACTGTTTTAAGTATTTGCATACCAGAACCGCCCCGATTAACCATATACGGTAATGGAATACCCCCATGAAATGTGGAAAAATGGACTAAGCCGAGGGAAGCGTGTTATGAGAACGGTGATGTCGGATATGATATCTATTAACCATTGCTGCCTGGGCAGCGCAAACACTAATAAAGACCGTGCTGGAATATGACTGCCTTTTCCCGTGTTGTTTGATTAATACCCAGGGATTAAAGTTCTCCTCAATTTTATTCCAAATCGCGATGGATTTTCCGTAAATTTTCTACCTGCTGCATATGATTTCTAGAGGCATACTGCAATCTATTTTGATGTCAGTATTGGGTAGCCTATATAAACAATAATACGAGAGCATATACAAGAACAATGAATCTCACTGCATGTATGATGTAGCCTGCCTTTCAATACATGAACTTGAATCCCATCATGTTTGTGTGCGGGACTCACAAGGCTGTTGTCACAATGGGTGGTACCGGTACAGTAATAACAGTCCACACAATATCACGATGGACCATGCCATAGCCTATGTTCTATTAGGACATGATCTGTGACGACAAATGTTCTAGAATGTTTGGTTAAGATATCATACTCTGACAGCATGCCTATGATCAACAAAAACGCGAACTTGAATCCCATCATATACATAGTCTGTCCACTATCTGGTGTCATTGCAATGCGTTTTTTATTCTTTCTTATACAGTAAAAAGGGGGAAGAACACTATATCGTGGGTGTTCCTATGACTTGTATTCTGCTTACAGCTTCGAAATTCCACTTGTTTCGTTTAACGTAAAGCCTTTTAAATATAATCAAAACGTTCCCGTGTTTCTGCGGTCTGTGCGCAAAATAATAACTATTATGATGAATTGAAAATGGGGGACCCTGATGGAAACAAGTCTTTCTCAGGTCTGCATCCTCTTAACAATTGTATGTATTGAGCTGTACTGTACTGTACCCATTCTGCAATCTGTTAATAAACTTTTCAATCAATCAATCAATCAGTTGAGCTACGCGGAGCGCAG